>NC_085138.1:211745906-211809322 GCF_035046485.1 Aedes albopictus
GCCGAGTTGGATAAATACGAAGAGTGCTGAAAAATCGAGTTTTGCAACGAGTGCCATACAAAATTTTATGCAATGATTTTTTCATAATGCTACTCATTTGAGTTGCATAATATTCATAATGCAACTCAAATGAGTTGCATTATGAACATTATACAACTATTTTTCATTATGCAACTCATTTCAGTTGCATAACGAACCAGTTCGGAAAAAATGGCCATTATGGTACTGAAATGGGTTATATAAAATTGAAATTATGATACTGAATTGCATAAATGCATTCAGGTTACATTGTGCATCATATGGAATCTGGCGTTTTCCTAATCCTGAGCTAAGTTTAGGAAGCGCAAAATCACTCGAAAATGCATTCAGGTTACATTGCGCATCATATGGAATCTAGAGCAATCCTTAGCCTGAGCTAAGCTAAGGAAGCGCAAAATCACCCGAAAATACATTCAGGTTACATTGCGTATCATATGTAACTAAGCTAAGGAAGCGCAAAATCACCTGAAAATGCATTCAGGTTACATTGCGCATCATATGGAATCTAGAGCAATCCTTAGCCTGAACTAAGCTTAGGAAGCGCAAAATCACCCGAAAATTCATTCAGGTTATATTGCGCATCATATGGAATATAGAGCAATCCTTAGCCTGAGCTTAGCTTAGGAAGCGCAAAATCACCCGAAAATACATTCAGGTTACATAGCACATCATATCGAATCTGGTGTTTTCCATTGCACACTATATTGAATCTGGTGTTTTCCTAAGCCTGAGCTAGGCTTAGGAAGCGCAGAATCACCTGAAAATGCATTTAGGTTACATTGCGCATCATATAGAATCTAGAGCAATCCTAAGCCTGAGCTATACTTAGGAAGCGCAAAATCACCCGAAATTGCATTCAGGTTACATTGTGCATCATATGGAATCTGGTGTTTTCCTAAGCCTGAGCTAACTTTAGGAAGCGCAAAATCACTCGAAAATGCATTCATGTTACATTGCGCATCATATGGAATCGAGAGCAATCCTTAGCCTGAGCTAAGCTTAGGAAGCGCAAAATCACCCGAAAATACATTCAGGTTACATTGCGTATCATATGGAATCTGGTGTTTTCCTAAGCCTGAGCTAAGTTTAGGAAGCGCAAAATCACACGAAAATGCATTTAGGTTACATTGCACATCATATAGAATCTAGAGCAATCCTAAGCCTGAGCTATGCTTAGGAAGCGCAAAATCAACCGAAAATGCATTCAGGTTACATTGCTCATCATATGGAATCTAGAGCAATCCTTAGCCTGAACTAAGCTTAGGAAGCGCAAAATCACCCGAAAATTCATTCAGGTTACATTGCGCATCATATGTAATATAGAGCAGGCCTTAGCCTGAGCTTAGCTTAGGAAGCGCAAAATCACCCGAAAATACATTCAGGTTACATAGCACATCATATCGAATTTGGTGTTTTCCATTGCACACTATATCGAATCTGGTGTTTTCCTAAGCCTGAGCTAAGCTTAGGAAGCGCAAAATCACCCGAAAATTCATTCAGGTTACATTGCGCATCATATAGAATCTAGAGCAATCCTAAGCCTGAGCTATGCTTAGGAAACGCAAAATCACCCAAAAATACATTCAGGTTACATTGCACATCATATGGAATCTGGTGTTTTCCTAAGCCTGAGCTAAGCTAAGGAAGCGCAAAATCACCTGAAAATGCATTCAGGCTACATTGCACATCATATAGAATCTAGAGCAATCCTTAGCATGTGCAATGTAACCTGAATGCATTTTTGGTTTATTTTGCGCTTCCTGAGCTTAGCTCAGACTAATAATTGCTCTAGATTTTGCGGGTGGCTCTAGATTCTATATGAAAGCATTTTCAGGTGATTTGGCGCTTCCTAAGCTTAGCTCAGGCTTAGGAAAACAACAGCTCAGGCTAAAAATTGCTCTAGATTCCATATTTTTATTATAATATTGTTATTATTATGGATCCGCAATGTAACCTGAATGCATTTTCGTGTGATTTTGCGCTTCCTAAGCTTAGCTCAGACTAAAAATTGCTCTAGATTCCAAGTTTAACTCAGGCTTAGGAAAACACAAACTCCATATGATGCGCAATGTAACCTGAATGTATTTTCGGGTGATTTTTCATGCTTAGGATTGTGCATCATATGGAATCCGGTGTTTTCCTAAGCCTGAGCTAAGCTTAGGAAGCGCAAAATCACCCGAAAATTCATTCAGGTTACATTGCGCATCATATGGAATAAAGAGCAATCCTTAGCCTGAGCTTAGCTTAGGAAGCGCAAAATCACCCGAAAATACATACATCATATCGAATATGGTGTTTTCCATTGCACACTATATTGAATCTGGTGTTTTCCTAAGCCTGTGCTAAGCTTAGGAAGCGCAGAATCACCTGAAAATGCATTTAGGTTACATTGTGCATCATATAGAATCTAGAGCAATCCTAAGCCTGAGCTATGCTTAGGAAGCGCACAATCACCCGAAAATGCATTCAGGTTACATTGTGCATCATATGGAATCTGGCGTTTTCCAGTTTAGGAAACGCAAAATCACACGAAAATGCATTTAGGTTACATTGCACATCATATAGAATCTAGAGCAATCCTAAGCCTGAGCTATGCTTAGGAAGCGCAAAATCAACAAAAAATGCATTCAGGTTACATTGCACATCATATCGACTTTGGTGTTTTCTTAAGCCTGAGCTAAGCTTAGCGCTAAATCACCTGAAAATGCATTCATATAGAATCTAGAGCCACCCGCAAAATCTAGAGCAATTCTTAGCCTAAGCTAAGCTCAGAAAGCACAAAATCAACCAAAAATGCATTCAGGTTTCATTGCGCATGCTTAGGATTGCTCTAGATTCTATATAATGTGCAATGTAACCTGTTTGCATTTTCAGGTGATTTTGCGCTTCCTTAGCTTAGCTCAGGCTTAGGAAAACACCAGATTCCATATGATGTGCAATGTAACCTGAATGTATTTTCGGGTGATTTTGCGTTTCCTAAGCATGAGCTCAGGCTTAGAAAAACACCAAATTTCATGTGATACGCAATGTAACCTGAATGCATTTTCGGGTGATTCTGCGCTTCCTAAGCTTAGTTCAGGCTAAGGATTGCTCTAGATTCCATATGATGCGCAATGTAACCTGAATGCATTTTCGGGTGATTTTGCGCTTCCTTAGCTTAGCTCAGGCTTAGGAAAACACCAGATTCGATATAGTGTGCAATGTAACCTGAATGTATTTTCGGGTGATTTTGCGTTTCCTAAGCATAGCTCAGGCTTAGGATTGCTCTAGACGTGTGATTTTGCGCTTCCTAAACTTAGCTCAGGCTTAGGAAAACACCAGATTCCATATGATACGCAATGTAACCTGAATGTATTTTCGGGTGATTTTGCGCTCTGGCTAAGGATTGCTCTAGATTCCATATGATGCGCAATGTAACCTGAATGCATTTTCAGGTGATTTTGCGCTTCCTTAGCTTACCTCAGGCTTAGGAAAACACCAGATTCCAAATGATGCACAATCCTAAGCCTGAGCTATGCTTAGGATGCGCAAAATCAACCGAAAATGCATTCAGGTTACATTGTGCATCATATGGAATCTGGTGTTTTCCTAAGCCTGAGCTAAGTTTAGGAAGCGCAAAATCACTCGAAAATGCATTCAGGTTACATTGCGCATCATATGGAATCTAGAGCAATCCTCAGCCTGAGCTATGCTTAGGAAGCGCAAAATCACCCGAAAATGCATTCAGGTTACATTGCGTACCATATGGAATCTGGTGTTTTCCTAAGCCTGAGCTAAGTTAAGGAAGCGCAAAATCACACGAAAATGCATTCAGGTCACATTGCACATCATATGGAATCTGGTGTTTTCCTAAGCCTGAGCTAAGCTAAGGAAGCGCAAAATCACCCGAAAATGCATTCAGGTTACATTGCTCATCAAATGGAATCTAGAGCAATCCTTAGCCTGAACTAAGCTTAGGAAGCGCACAATCACCCGAAAATTCATTCAGGTTACATTGCGCATCATATGGAATCTAGAGCAATCCTTAGCCTGAACTAAGCTTAGGAAGCGCAAAATCACCCGAAAATTCATTCAGGTTAAATTGCGCATCATATGGAATATAGAGCAATCCTTAGCCTGAGCTTAGCTTAGGAATCGCAAAATCACCCGAAAATACATTCAGGTTACATAGCACATCATATCGACTTTGGTGTTTTCTTAAGCCTGAGCTAAGCTTAGCGCTAAATCACCTGAAAATGCATTCATATAGAATCTAAAGCCACCCGCAAAATCTAGAGCAATTCTTAGCCTAAGCTAAGCTCAGAAAGCACAAAATCAACCAAAAATGCATTCAGGTTTCATTGCGCATGCTTAGGATTGCTCTAGATTCTATATAATGTGCAATGTAACCTGTTTGCATTTTCAGGTGATTTTGCGCTTCCTTAGCTTAGCTCAGGCTTAGGAAAACACCAGATTCCATATGATGTGCAATGTAACCTGAATGTATTTTCGGGTGATTTTGCGTTTCCTAAGCATGAGCTCAGGCTTAGAAAAACACCAAATTTCATGTGATACGCAATGTAACCTGAATGCATTTTCGGGTGATTTTGCGCTTCCTAAGCTTAGTTCAGGCTAAGGATTGCTCTAGATTCCATATGATGCGCAATGTAACCTGAATGCATTTTCGGGTGATTTTGCGCTTCCTTAGCTTAGCTCAGGCTTAGGAAAACACCAGATTCGATATAGTGTGCAATGTAACCTGAATGTATTTTCGGGTGATTTTGCGTTTCCTAAGCATAGCTCAGGCTTAGGATTGCTCTAGACGTGTGATTTTGCGCTTCCTAAACTTAGCTCAGGCTTAGGAAAACACCAGATTCCATATGATACGCAATGTAACCTGAATGTATTTTCGGGTGATTTTGCGCTCTGGCTAAGGATTGCTCTAGATTCCATATGATGCGCAATGTAACCTGAATGCATTTTCAGGTGATTTTGCGCTTCCTTAGCTTACCTCAGGCTTAGGAAAACACCAGATTCCAAATGATGCACAATCCTAAGCCTGAGCTATGCTTAGGAAGCGCAAAATCAACCGAAAATGCATTCAGGTTACATTGTGCATCATATGGAATCTGGTGTTTTCCTAAGCCTGAGCTAAGTTTAGGAAGCGCAAAATCACTCGAAAATGTATTCAGGTTACATTGCGCATCATATGGAATCTAGAGCAATCCTTAGCCTGAGCTATGCTTAGGAAGCGCAAAATCACCCGAAAATGCATTCAGGTTACATTGCGTACCATATGGAATCTGGTGTTTTCCTAAGCCTGAGCTAAGTTTAAGAAGCGCAAAATCACACGAAAATGCATTCAGGTTACATTGCACATCATATGGAATCTGGTGTTTTCCTAAGCCTGAGCTAAGCTAAGGAAGCGCAAAATCACCCGAAAATGCATTCAGGTTACATTGCTCATCAAATGGAATCTAGAGCAATCCTAAGCCTGAACTAAGCTTAGGAAGCGCACAATCACCCGAAAATTCATTCAGGTTACATTGCGCATCATATGTAATATAGAGCAGGCCTTAGCCTGAGCTTAGCTTAGGAAGCGCAAAATCACCCGAAAATACATTCAGGTTACATAGCACATCATATCGAATCTGGTGTTTTCCATTGCACACTATATCGAATCTGGTGTTTTCCTAAGCCTGAGCTAAGCTTAGGAAGCGCAAAATCATCTGAAAATGCATTAAGGTTACATTGCGCATCATATAGAATCTAGAGCAATCCTAAGCCTGAGCTATGCTTAGGAAACGCAAAATCACCCGAAAATACATTCAGGTTACATTGCACATCATATGGAATCTGGTGTTTTCCTAAGCCTGAGCTAAGCTAAGGAAGCGCAAAAGCACCTGAAAATGCATTCAGGCTACATTGCACATCATATAGAATCTAGAGCAATCCTTAGCATGTGCAATGTAACCTGAATGCATTTTTGGTTTATTTTGCGCTTCTTGAGCTTAGCTCAGACTAATAATTGCTCTAGATTTTGCGGGTGGCTCTAGATTCTATATGAAAGCATTTTCAGGTGATTTGGCGCTTCCTAAGCTTAGCTCAGGCTTAGGAAAACACCAAAGTCGATATGATGTGCTATGTAACCTGAATGTATTTTCGGGTGATTTTGCGCTTCCTAAGCTTAGCTCAGGCTAAAAATTGCTCTAGATTCCATATTTTTATTATAATATTGTTATTATTATGGATCCGCAATGTAACCTGAATGCATTTTCGTGTGATTTTGCGCTTCCTAAGCTTAGCTCAGACTAAAAATTGCTCTAGATTCCAAGCTTAACTCAGGCTTAGGAAAACACAACTTCATATGATGCGCAATGTAACCTGAATGTATTTTCGGGTGATTTTTCATGCTTAGGATTGTGCATCATATGGAATCTGGTGTTTTCCTAAGCCTGAGCTAAGCTTAGGAAGCGCAAAATCACCCGAAAATTCATTCAGGTTACATTGCGCAGCATATGGAATAAAGAGCAATCCTTAGCCTGAGCTTAGCTTAGGAAGCGCAAAATCACCCGAAAATTCATTCAGGTTACATTGCGCATCATATGGAATATAGAGCAATCCTTAGCCTGAGCTTAGCTTAGGAAGCGCAAAATCACCCGAAAATACATACATCATATCGAATCTGGTGTTTTCCATTGCACACTATATTAAATCTGGTGTTTTCCTAAGCCTGTGCTAAGTTTAGGAAGCGCAGAATCACCTGAAAATGCATTTAGGTTACATTGTGCATCATATAGAATGTAGAGCAATCCTAAGCCTGAGCTATGCTTAGGAAGCGCAAAATCACCCGAAAATGCATTCAGGTTACATTGTGCATCATATGGAATCTGGTGTTTTCCTAATCCTGAGCTAAGTTTAGGAAGCGCAAAATCACCTGAAAATGCATTCAGGTTACATTGCGCATCATATGGAATCTAGAGCAATCCTTAGCCTGAGCTAAGCTAAGGAAGCGCAAAATCACCCGAAAATACATTCAGGTTACATTGCGTATCATATGTAACTAAGCTAAGGAAGCGCAAAATCACCTGAAAATGCATTCAGGTTACATTGCGCATCATATGGAATCTAGACCAATCCTTAGCCTGAACTAAGCTTAGGAAGCGCAAAATCACCCGAAAATTCATTCAGGTTACATTGCGCATCATATGGAATATAGAGCAATCCTTAGCCTGAGCTTAGCTTAGGAAGCGCAAAATCACCCGAAAATACATTCAGGTTACATAGCACATCATATCGAATCTGGTGTTTTCCATTGCACACTATATTGAATCTGGTGTTTTCCTAAGCCTGAGCTAGGCTTAGGAAGCGCAGAATCACCTGAAAATGCATTTAGGTTACATTGCGCATCATATAGAATCTAGAGCAATCCTAAGCCTGAGCTAAGTTTAGGAAGCGCAAAATCACTCGAAAATGCATTCATGTTACATTGCGCATCATATGGAATCTAGAGCAATCCTTAGCCTGAGCTAAGCTTAGGAAGCGCAAAATCACCCGAAAATACATTCAGGTTACATTGCGTATCATATGGAATCTGGTGTTTTCCTAAGCCTGAGCTAAGTTTAGGAAGCGCAAAATCACACGAAAATGCATTTAGGTTACATTGCACATCATATAGAATCTAGAGCAATCCTAAGCCTGAGCTATGCTTAGGAAGCGCAAAATCAACCGAAAATGCATTCAGGTTACATTGCACATCATATGGAATCTGGTGTTTTCCTAAGCCTGAGCTAAGCTTAGGAAGCGCAAAATCTTCCGAAAATGCATTCAGGTTACATTGCGCATCATATGGAATCTAGAGCAATCCTTAGCCTGAACTAAGCTTAGGAAGCGCAAAATCACCCGAAAATTCATTCAGGTTACATTGCGCATCATATGGAATATAGAGCAATCCTTAGCCTGAGCTTAGCTTAGGAAGCGCAAAATCACCCGAAAATACATTCAGGTTACATAGCACATCATATCGACTTTGGTGTTTTCTTAAGCCTGAGCTAAGCTTAGCGCTAAATCACCTGAAAATGCATTCATATAGAATCTAGAGCCACCCGCAAAATCTAGAGCAATTCTTAGCCTAAGCTAAGCTCAGAAAGCGCAAAATCTTCCGAAAATACATTCAGGTTACATTGCGTATCATATGGAATCCGGTGTTTTCCTAAGCCTGAGCTAAGTTTAGGAAGCGCAAAATCACTCGAAAATGCATTCAGGTTACATTGCGCATCATATGGAATCTAGAGCAATCCTTAGCCTGAGCTATGCTTAGGAAGCGCAAAATCACCCGAAAATGCATTCAGGTTACATTGCGTATCATATGGAATCTGGTGTTTTCCTAAGGTTGAGCTAAGTTTAGGAAGCACAAAATCACACGAAAGTGCATTCAGGTTACATTGCACATCATATGGAATCTGGTGTTTTCCTAAGCCTGAGCTAAGCTAAGGAAGCGCAAAATCACCCGAAAATGCATTCAGGTTACATTGCGCATCATATGGAATCTAGAGCAATCCTTAGCCTGAACTAAGCTTAGGAAGCGCAAAATCACCCGAAAATTCATTCAGGTTACATTGCGCATCATATGGAATATAGAGCAATCCTTAGCCTGAGCTTAGCTTAGGAAGCGCAAAATCACCCGAAAATACATTCAGGTTACATAGCACATCATATCGAATCTGGTGTTTTCCATTGCACACTATATCGAATCTGGTGTTTTCCTAAGCCTGAGCTTAGTTTAGGAAGCGCAAAATCACCCGAAAAATCATTAAGGTTACATTGCACATCATATAGAATCTAGAGCAATCCTAAGCCTGAGCTATGCTTAGGAAACGCAAAATCACCCGAAAATACATTCAGGTTACATTGCACATCACATGGAATCTGGTGTTTTCCTAAGCCTGAGCTAAGCTAAGGAAGCGCAAAATCACCTGAAAATGCATTCAGGTTACATTGCACATCATATAGAATTTAGAGCAATCCTTAGCATGCGCAATGTAACCTGAATGCATTTTTGGTTGATTTTGCGCTTCCTGAGCTTAGGTCAGGCTAAGAGATGCTCTAGATTTTGCGGGTGGCTCTAGATTCTATATGAAAGCATTTTCAGGTGATTTTGCGCTTCCTAAGCTTAGCTCTGGCTAAGGATTGCTCTAGATTCCATATGATGCGCAATGTAACCTGAATGCATTTTCGGGTGATTTTGCGCTTCCTTAGCTTAGCTCAGGCTTAGGAAAACACCAGATTCCAAATGATGCACAATCCTAAGCATGAGCTATGCTTAGGAAGCGCAAAATCACCCGAAAATACATTCAGGTTACATTGTGCATCATATGGAATCTGGTGTTTTCCTAAGCCTGAGCTAAGTTTAGGAAGCGCAAAATCACTCGAAAATGCATTCAGGTTACATTGCGCATCATATGGAATCTAGAGCAATCCTAAGCCTGAACTAAGCTTAGGAAGCGCAAAATCACCCGAAAATACATTCAGGTTACATTGCGTATCATATGGAATCAGGTGTTTTCCTAAGCCTGAGCTTAGTTTAGGAAGCGCAAAATCACACGAAAATGCATTCAGGTTACATTGCACATCATATGGAATCTGGTGTTTTCCTAAGCCTGAGCTAAGCTAAGGAAGCGCAAAATCACCTGAAAATTCATTCAGGTTACATTGCGCATCATATGGAATCTAGAGCAATCCTTAGCCTGAACTAAGCTTAGGAAGCGCAAAATCACCCGAAAATTCATTCAGGTTACATTGCGCATCATATAAAATCTAGAGCAATCCTAAGCCTGAGCTATGCTTAGGAAACGCAAAATCACCCGAAAATACATTGCGTATCATATGGAATCTGGTGTTTTCCTAAGGTTGAGCTAAGTTTAGGAAGCGCAAAATCACACGAAAGTGCATTCAGGTTACATTGCACATCATATGGAATCTGGTGTTTTCCTAAGCCTGAGCTAAGCTAAGGAAGCGCAAAATCACCCGAAAATGCATTCAGGTTACATTGCGCAACCACTGGTGAATCTAGAGCAATCCTGAACTAAGCTTAGGAAGCGCAAAATCACCCGAAAATTCATTCAGGTTACATTGCGCATCATATGGAATATAGAGCAATCCTTAGCCTGAGCTTAGCTTAGGAAGCGCAAAATCACCCGAAAATACATTCAGGTTACATAGCACATCATATCGAATCTGGTGTTTTCCATTGCACACTATATCGAATCTGGTGTTTTCCTAAGCCTGAGCTTAGTTTAGGAAGCGCAAAATCACCCGAAAATTCATTAAGGTTACATTGCACATCATATAGAATCTAGAGCAATCCTAAGCCTGAGCTATGCTTAGGAAACGCAAAATCACCCGAAAATTCATTGCGTATCATATGGAATCTGGTGTTTTCCTAAGGTTGAGCTAAGTTTAGGAAGCGCAAAATCACACGAAAGTGCATTCAGGTTACATTGCACATCATATGGAATCTGGTGTTTTCCTAAGCCTGAGCTAAGCTAAGGAAGCGCAAAATCACCTGAAAATTCATTCAGGTTACATTGCGCATCATATGGAATCTAGAGCAATCCTTAGCCTGAACTAAGCTTAGGAAGCGCAAAATCACCCGAAAATTCATTCAGGTTACATTGCGCATCATATAAAATCTAGAGCAATCCTAAGCCTGAGCTATGCTTAGGAAACGCAAAATCACCCGAAAATACATTGCGTATCATATGGAATCTGGTGTTTTCCTAAGGTTGAGCTAAGTTTAGGAAGCGCAATTATAATATTATTATAATAAAAATATGGAATCTAGAGCAATTTTTAGCCTGAGCTAAGCTTAGGAAGCGCAAAATCACCCGAAAATTCATTCAGGTTACATTGCGCATCATATGGATTATAGAGCAATCCTTAGCCTGAGCTTAGCTTAGGAAGCGCAAAATCACCCGAAAATACATTCAGGTTACATAGCACATCATATCGAATCTGGTGTTTTCCATTGCACACTATATCGAATCTGGTGTTTTCCTAAGCCTGAGCTTAGTTTAGGAAGCGCAAAATCACCCGAAAATTCATTAAGGTTACATTGCACATCATATAGAATTTAGAGCAATCCTTAGCATGCGCAATGTAACCTGAATGCATTTTTGGTTGATTTTGCGCTTCCTGAGCTTAGCTCAGGCTAAGAGATGCTCTAGATTTTGCGGGTGGCTCTAGATTCTATATGAAAGCATTTTCAGGTGATTTTGCGCTTCCTAAGCTTAGCTCAGGCTAAAAATTGCTCTAGATTCCATATTTTTATTATAATAATATTATTATTATGGATCCGCAATGTAACCTGAATGCATTTTCGTGTGATTTTGCGCTTCCTAAGCTTAGCTCAGACTAAAAATTGCTCTAGATTCCAAGCTTAACTCAGGCTTAGGAAAACACCAACTCCATATGATGCGCAATGTAACCTGAATGTAATTTCGGGTGATTTTTCATGCTAAGGATTGTGCATCATATGGAATCTGGTGTTTTCCTAAGCCTAAGCTAAGCTTAGGAAGCGCAAAATCACCCGAAAATTCATTCAGGTTACATTGCGCATCATATGGAATATAGAGCAATCCTTAGCCTGAGCTTAGCTTAGGAAGCGCAAAATCACCCGAAAATACATTCAGGTTACATAGCACATCATATCGACTTTGGTGTTTTCCTAAGCCTGAGCTAAGCTTAGCGCCAAATCACCTGAAAATGCATTCATATAGAATCTAGAGCCACCCGCAAAATCTAGAGCAATTCTTCGCCTGAGCTTAGCTCAGAAAGCGCAAAATCAACCAAGAATGCATTCAGGTTACATTGCGCATGCTTAGGATTGCTCTAGATTCTATATAATGTGCAATGTAACCTGAATGCATTTTCAGGTGATTTTGCGCTTCCTTAGCTTAGCTCAGGCTTAGGAAAACACCAGATTCCATATGATGTGCAATGTAACCTGAATGTATTTTCGGGTGATTTTGCGTTTCCTAAACTTAGCTCAGGCTTAGAAAAACACAAAATTTTGTATGATACGCAATGTAACCTGAATGCATTTCCGGGTGATTTTGCGCTTCCTAAGCTTAGTTCAGGCTAAGGATTGCTCTAGATTCCATATGATGCGCAATGTAACCTGAATGCATTTCCGGGTGATTTTGCGCTTCCTTAGCTTAGCTCAGGCTTAGGAAAACACCAGATTCGATATAGTGTGCAATGTAACCTGAATATATTTTCGGGTGATTTTGCGTTTCCTAAGCATAGCTCAGGCTTAGGATTGCTCTAGATTCCATATGATGCGCAATGTAACCTGAATGCATTTCCGGGTGATTTTGCGCTTCCTTAGCTTAGCTCAGGCTTAGGAAAACACCAGATTCGATATAGTGTGCAATGTAACCTGAATGCATTTTCGGGTGATTTTGCGCTTCCTAAGCATAGCTCAGGCTTAGGAAAACACCAGATTCCATATGATACGCAATGTAACCTGAATGTATTTTTGGGTGATTTTGCGCTTCCAAAGCTTAGCTCTGGCTAAGGATTGCTCTAGATTCCATATGATGCGCAATGTAACCTGAATGCATTTTCGGGTGATTTTGCGCTTCCTTAGCTTAGCTCAGGCTTAGGAAAACACCAGATTCCAAATGATAAACAATCCTAAGCATGAGCTAAGCTTAGGAAGCGCAAAATCACCCGAAAATGCATTCAGGTTACATTGCGCATCATATGGAATCTAGAGCAATCCTTAGCCTGAACTAAACTTAGGAAGCGCAAAATCACCCGAAAATTCATTCAGGTTACATTGCGCATCATATGGAATATAGAGCAATCCTTAGCCTGAGCTTAGCTTGAGAAGCACAAAATCACCCGAAAATACATTCAGGTTACATAGCACATCATATCGAATCTGGTGTTTTCCATTGCACACTATAGCGAATCTGGTGTTTTCCTAAGCCTGAGCTAAGTTTAGGAAGCGCAAAATCATCTGAAAATGCATTAAGGTTACATTGTGCATCATATAGAATCTAGAGCAATCTTAAGCCTGAGCTATGCTTAGGAAACGCAAAATCACCCGAAAATACATTCAGGTTACATTGCACATCATATGGAATCTAGAGCAATCCTTAGCCTGAACTAAGCTTAGGAAGCGCAAAATCACCCGAAAATTCATTCAGGTTACATTGCGCATCATATGGAATATAGAGCAATCCTTAGCCTGAGCTTAGCTTAGGAAGCGCAAAATCACCCGAAAATACATTCAAGTTACATAGCACATCATATCGAATCTGGTGTTTTCCATTGCACACTATATCGAATTTGGTGTTTTCCTAAGCCTGAGCTAAGCTTATGAAACGCAAAATCATCTGAAAATGCATTGAGGTTACATTGCGCATCATATAGAATCTAGAGTAATCCTAAGCTTGAGCTATGCTTAGGAAACGCAAAATCACCCGAAAATACATTCAGGTTACATTGCACATCATATGGAATCTGGTGTTTTCCTAAGCCTGAGCTAAGCTAAGGAAGCGCAAAATCACCTGAAAATGCATTCAGGTTACATTGCACATCATATAGAATCTAGAGCAATCCTTAGCATCCTTAGAATGTAACCTGAATGCAGTTTTGGTTGATTTTGCGCTTCCTGAGCTTAGCTCAGGCTAAGAATTGCTCTAGATTTTGCGGGTGGCTCTAGATTCTATATGAAAGCATTTTCAGGTGATTTGGCGCTCAGGCTTAGGAAAACACCAAAGTCGATATGATGTGCTATGTAACCTGAATGTATTTTCGGGTGATTTTGCGCTTCCTATGCTAAGCTCAGGCTAAAATTGCTCTAGATTCCATATTTTTATTATAATATTATTATTATGGATCCGCAATGGAACCTAAATGCATTTTCGTGTGATTTTGCGCTTCCTTAGCTTAGCTCAGACTAAAAATTGCTCTAGATTCCAAGCTTAACTCAGGCTTAGGAAAACACCAACTCCATATGATGCGCAATGTAACCTGAATGTATTTTTGGGTGATTTTTCATGCTTAGGATTGTGCATCATATGGAATCTGGTGTTTTCATAAGCCTGAGCTAAGTTTAGGAAGCGCAAAATCACTCGAAAATGCATTCAGGTTACATTGCGCATAATATGGAATCTAGAGCAATCCTTAGCCTGAACTAAGCTTAGGAAGCGCAAAATCACACGAAAATGCATTCAGGTTACATTGCACATCATTTGGAATCTGGAGTTTTCCTAAGCCTGAGCTAATGAGCTAAGCTAAGGAAGCGCAAACTTACCTGAAAATGCATTCAGGTTACATTGCGCATCATATGGAATCTAGAACAATCCTTAGCCTGAACTAAGCTTAGGAAGCGCAAAATCACTCGAAAATTCATTCAGGTTACATTGCGCATCATATGGAATCTAGAGCAATCCTTAGCCTGAACTAAGCTTAGGAAGCGCAAAATCACCCGAAAATACATTCAGGTTACATAGCACATCATATCGAATCTGGTGTTTTCCATTGCACACTATATTGAATCTGGTGTTTTCCCAAGCCTGAGCTAAGCTTAGGAAGCGCAAAATCACTCGAAAATGCATTCAGGTTACATTGCGCATCATATGGAATCTAGAGCAATCCTAAGCCTGAACTAAGCTTAGGAAGCGCAAAATCACCCGAAAATACATTCAGGTTACATTGCGTATCATATGGAATCTGGTGTTTTCCTAAGCCTGAGCTTAGTTTAGGAAGCGCAAAATCACCCGAAAATACATTCAGGTTACATAGCACATCATATCGAATCTGGTGTTTTCCATTGCACACTATATTGAATCTGGTGTTTTCCCAAGCCTGAGCTAAGCTTAGGAAGCGCAAAATCACTCGAAAATGCATTCAGGTTACATTGCGCATCATATGGAATCTAGAGCAATCCTAAGCCTGAACTAAGCTTAGGAAGCGCAAAATCACCCGAAAATTCATTCAGGTTACATAGCACATCATATCGAATCTGGTGTTTTCCATTGCACACTATATCGAATCTGGTGTTTTCCTAAGCCTGAGCTAAGCTTATGAAACGCAAAATCATCTGAAAATGCATTGAGGTTACATTGCGCATCATATAGAATCTAGAGTAATCCTAAGCCAGAGCTATGCTTAGGAAACGCAAAATCACCCGAAAATACATTCAGGTTACATTGCACATCATATGGAATCTGGTGTTTTTCTAAGCCTGAGCTAAGCTAAGGAAGCGCAAAATCACCTGAAAATGCATTCAGGTTACATTGCACATCATATAGAATCTAGAGCAATCCTTAGCATGCGCAATGTAACCTGAATGCAGTTTTGGTTGATTTTGCGCTTCCTGAGCTTAGCTCAGGCTAAGAATTGCTCTAGATTTTGCGGGTGGCTCTAGATTCTATATGAAAGCATTTTCAGGTGATTTGGCGCTTCCTAAGCTTAGCTCAGGCTTAGGAAAACACCAAAGTCGATATGATGTGCTATGTAACCTGAATGTATTTTCGGGTGATTTTGCGCTTCCTATGCTTAGCTCAGGCTAAAAATTGCTCTAGATTCCATATTTTTATTATAATATTATTATTCTTATGGATCCGCAATGGAACCTAAATGCATTTTCGTGTGATTTTGCGCTTCCTTAGCTTAGCTCAGACTAAAAATTGCTCTAGATTCCAAGCTTAACTCAGGCTTAGGAAAACACCAACTCCATATGATGCGCAATGTAACCTGAATGCATTTTCGGGTGATTTTGCGCTTCCTAAGATTAGCTCATGCTTAGGATTGTTTATCATTTGGAATCTGGTGTTTTCCTAAGCCTGAGCTAAGCTAAGGAAGCGCAAAATCACCCGAAAATGCATTCAGGTTACATTGCGCATCATATGGAATCTAGAGCAATCCTTAGCCAGAGCTAAGCTTTGGAAGCGCAAAATCACCCAAAAATACATTCAGGTTACATTGCGTATCATATGGAATCTGGTGTTTTCCTAAGCCTGAGCTATGCTTAGGAAGCGCAAAATCACCCGAAAATGCATTCAGGTCAGGTCACATCATATCGAATCTGGTGTTTTCCATTGCACACTATATTGAATCTGGTGTTTTCCTTAGCCTGTGATAAGCTTAGGAAGCGCAGAATCACCTGAAAATGCATTTAGGTTACATTGCGCATCATATAGAATCTAGAGCAATCCTAAGCCTGAGCTATGCTTAGGAAGCGCAAAATCACCCGAAAATGCATTCAGGTTACATTGTGCATCATATGGAATCTGGCGTTTTCCTAATCCTGAGCTAAGTTTAGGAAGCGCAAAATCACTCGAAAATGCATTCAGGTTACATTGCGCATCATATGGAATCTAGAGCAATCCTTAGCCTGAGCTAAGCTAAGGAAGCGCAAAATCACCCGAAAATACATTCAGGTTACATTGCGTATCATATGTAACTAAGCTAAGGAAGCGCAAAATCACCTGAAAATGCATTCAGGTTACATTGCGCATCATATGGAATCTAGAGCAATCCTTAGCCTGAACTAAGCTTAGGAAGCGCAAAATCACCCGAAAATTCATTCAGGTTACATTGCGCATCATATGGAATATAGAGCAATCCTTAGCCTGAGCTTAGCTTAGGAAGCGCAAAATCACCCGAAAATACATTCAGGTTACATAGCACATCATATCGACTTTGGTGTTTTCTTAAGCCTGAGCTAAGCTTAGCGCTAAATCACCTGAAAATGCATTCATATAGAATCTAGAGCCACCCGCAAAATCTAGAGCAATTCTTAGCCTAAGCTAAGCTCATAAAGCGCAAAATCAACCAAAAATGCATTCAGGTTTCATTGCGCATGCTTAGGATTGCTCTAGATTCTATATAATGTGCAATGTAACCTGTTTGCATTTTCAGGTGATTTTGCGCTTCCTTAGCTTAGCTCAGGCTTAGGAAAATACCAGATTCCATATGATACGCAATGTAACCTGAATGTATTTTTGGGTGATTTTGCGCTTCCAAAGCTTAGCTCTGGCTAGGGATTGCTCTAGATTCCATATGATGCGCAATGTAACCTGAATGCATTTTCGGGTGATTTTGCGCTTCCTTAGCTTAGCTCAGGCTTAGGAAAACACCAGATTCCAAATGATAAACAATCCTAAGCATGAGCTAAGCTTAGGAAGCGCAAAATCACCTGTAACCTGAATGTATTTTCGGGTGATTTTGCGTTTCCTAAGCATGAGCTCAGGCTTAGAAAAACACCAAATTTCATATGATACGCAATGTAACCTGAATGCATTTTCAAGTGATTTTGCGCTTCCTAAGCATAGCTCAGGCTTAGGAAAACACCAGATTCCATATGATACGCAATGTAACCTGAATGTATTTTTGGGTGATTTTGCGCTTCCAAAGCTTAGCTCTGGCTAGGGATTGCTCTAGATTCCATATGATGCGCAATGTAACCTGAATGCATTTTCGGGTGATTTTGCGCTTCCTTAGCTTAGCTCAGGCTTAGGAAAACACCAGATTCCAAATGATAAACAATCCTAAGCATGAGCTAAGCTTAGGAAGCGCAAAATCACCCGAAAATGCATTCAGGTTACATTGCGCATCATATGGAATCTAGAGCAATCCTTAGCCTGAACTAAACTTAGGAAGCGCAAAATCACCCGAAAATTCATTCAGGTTACATTGCGCATCATATGGAATATAGAGCAATCCTTAGCCTGAGCTTAGCTTGAGAAGCACAAAATCACCCGAAAATACATTCAGGTTACATAGCACATCATATCGAATCTGGTGTTTTCCATTGCACACTATAGCGAATCTGGTGTTTTCCTAAGCCTGAGCTAAGTTTAGGAAGCGCAGAATCACCTGAAAATGCATTAAGGTTACATTGTGCATCATATAGAATCTAGAGCAATCTTAAGCCTGAGCTATGCTTAGGAAACGCAAAATCACCCGAAAATACATTCAGGTTACATTGCACATCATATGGAATCTAGAGCAATCCTTAGCCTGAACTAAGCTTAGGAAGCGCAAAATCACCCGAAAATTCATTCAGGTTACATTGCGCATCATATGGAATATAGAGCAATCCTTAGCCTGAGCTTAGCTCAGGAAGCGCAAAATCACCCGAAAATACATTCAAGTTACATAGCACATCATATCGAATCTGGTGTTTTCCATTGCACACTATATCGAATCTGGTGTTTTCCTAAGCCTGAGCTAAGCTTATGAAACGCAAAATCATCTGAAAATGCATTGAGGTTACATTGCGCATCATATAGAATCTAGAGTAATCCTAAGCCTGAGCTATGCTTAGGAAACGCAAAATCACCCGAAAATACATTCAGGTTACATTGCACATCATATGGAATCTGGTGTTTTCCTAAGCCTGAGCTAAGCTAAGGAAGCGCAAAATCACACGAAAATGCATTCAGGTTACATTGCACATCATATAGAATCTAGAGCAATCTTTAGCATGCGCAATGTAACCTGAATGCAGTTTTGGTTGATTTTGCGCTTCCTGAGCTTAGTTCAGGCTAAGGATTGCTCTAGATTCCATATGATGCGCAATGTAACCTAAATGCATTTTCGTGTGATTTTGCGCTTCCTTAGCTTAGCTCAGGCTAAGGAAAACACCAGATTCCATATGATGTGCAATGTAAGCTTAGCTAAGGCTTAGGAAAACACCAAAGTCGATATGATGTGCTATGTAACCTGAATGTATTTTCGGGTGATTTTGCGCTTCCTATGCTTAGCTCAGGCTAAAAATTGCTCTAGATTCCATATTTTTATTATAATATTATTATTCTTATGGATCCGCAATGGAACCTAAATGCATTTTCGTGTGATTTTGCGCTTCCTTAGCTTAGCTCAGACTAAAAATTGCTCTAGATTCCAAGCTTAACTCAGGCTTAGGAAAACACCAACTCCATATGATGCGCAATGTAACCTGAATGTATTTTCGGGTGATTTTTCATGCTTAGGATTGTGCATCATATGGAATCTGGTGTTTTCATAAGCCTGAGCTAAGTTTAGGAAGCGCAAAATCACTCGAAAATGCATTCAGGTTACATTGCGCATAATATGGAATCTAGAGCAATCCATAGCCTGAACTAAGCTTAGGAAGCGCAAAATCACACGAAAATGCATTCAGATTACATTGCACATCATTTGGAATCTGGAGTTTTCCTAAGCCTGAGCTAATGAGCTAAGCTAAGGAAGCGCAAACTTACCTGAAAATGCATTCAGGTTACATTGCGCATCATATGGAATCTAGAGCAATCCTTAGCCTGAACTAAGCTTAGGAAGCGCAAAATCACTCGAAAATTCATTCAGGTTACATTGCGCATCATATGGAATATAGAGCAATCCTTAGCCTGAGCTAAGCTTAGGAAGCGCAAAATCACCCGAAAATACATTCAGGTTACATAGCACATCATATCGAATCTGGTGTTTTCCATTACACACTATATTGAATCTGGTGTTTTCCTAAGCCTGAGCTAAGCTTAGGAAGCGCAGAATCACCTAAAAATGCATTTAGGTTACATTGCGCATCATATAGAATCTAGAGCAAACCTAAGCCTGAGCTATGCTTAGGAAGCGCAAAATCACTCGAAAATGCATTCATGTTACATTGCGCATCATATGGAATATAGAGCAATCCTAAGCCTGAGCTAAGATTAGGAAGCGCAAAATCACCCGAAAATACATTCAGGTTACATTGCGTATCATATGGAATCTGGTGTTTTTCTAAGCCTGAGCTAAGTTTAGGAAGCGCAAAATCACACGAAAATGCATTTAGGTTACATTGCACATCATATAGAATCTAGAGCAATCCGAAGCCTGAGCTATGCTAAGGAAGCGCAAAATCACCTGAAAATGCATTCAGGTTACATTGCGCATCATATGGAATCTAGAGCAATCCTTAGCCTGAACTAAGCTTAGGAAGCGCAAAATCACCCGAAAATACATTCAGGTTACATTGCGCATCATATGGAATATAGAGCAATCCTTAGCCTGAGCTTAGCTTAGGCAGCGCAAAATCACCCGAAAATACATTCAGGTTACATAGCACATCATATCGAATCTGGTGTTTTCCATTGCACACTATATTGAATCTGGTGTTTTCCTAAGCCTGAGCTAAGCTTAGGAAGCGCAGAATCACCTGAAAATGCATTCAGGTTACATTGCGCATCATATGGAATCTAGAGCAATCCTTAGCCTGAACTAAGCTTAGGAAGCGCAAAATCACCCGAAAATTCATTCAGGTTACATTGCGCATCATATGGAATATAGAGCAATCCTTAGCCTGAGCTTAGCTTAGGAAGCGCAAAATCACCCGAAAATACATTCAGGTTACATAGCACATCATATCGAATCTGGTGTTTTCCATTGCACACTATATTGAATCTGGTGTTTTCCTAAGCCTGAGCTAGGCTTAGGAAGCGCAGAATCACCTGAAAATGCATTTAGGTTACATTGCGCATTATATAGAATCTAGAGCAATCCTAAGCCTGAGCTATGCTTAGGAAGCGCAAAATCACCCGAAATTGCATTCAGGTTACATTGTGCATCATATGGAATCTGGTGTTTTCTTAAGCCTGAGCTAAGTTTAGGAAGCGCAAAATCACACGAAAATGCATTTAGGTTACATTGCACATCATATAGAATCTAGAGCAATCCTAAGCCTGAGCTATGCTTAGGAAGCGCAAAATCAACCGAAAATGCATTCAGGTTACATTGCACATCATATGGAATCTGGTGTTTTCCTAAGCCTGAGCTAAGCTTAGGAAGCCCAAAATCACCTGAAAATGCATTCAGGTTACATTGCGCATCATATGGAATCTAGAGCAATCCTTAGCCTGAACTAAGCTTAGGAAGCGCAAAATCACCCGAAAATTCATTCAGGTTACATTGCGCATCATATGGAATCCTTAGCCTGAGCTTAGCTTAGGAAGCGCAAAATCACCCGAAAATACATTCAGGTTACATAGCACATCATATCGAATCTGGTGTTTTCCATTGCACACTATATTGAATCTGGTGTTTTCCTAAGCCTGAGCTAGGCTTAGGAAGCGCAGAATCACCCGAAAATGCATTCAGGTTACATTGTGCATCATATGGAATCTGGCGTTTTTCTAATCCTGAGCTCAGTTTAGGAAGCGCAAAATCACTCGAAAATGCATTCAGGTTACATTGCGCATCATATGGAATCTAGAGCAATCCTTAGCCTGAGCTCAGCTAAGGAGGCGCAAAATCACCCGAAAATACATTCAGGTTGGAATATAGAGCAATCCTTAGCCTGAGCTTAGCTTAGGAAGCGCAAAATCACCCGAAAATTCATTCAGGTTACATTGCGCATCATATGGAATATAGAGCAATCCTTAGCCTGAGCTAAGCTTAGGAAGCGCAAAATCACCCTAAAATACATACATCATATCGAATCTGGTGTTTTCCATTGCACACTATATTGAATCTGGTGTTTTCCTAAGCCTGTGCTAAGCTTAGGAAGCGCAGAATCACCTGAAAATGCATTTAGGTTACATTGCGCATCATATAGAATCTAGAGCAATCCTAAGCCTGAGCTATGCTTAGGAAGCGCAAAATCACCCGAAAATGCATTCAGGTTACATTGTGCATCATATGGAATCTGGCGTTTTCCTTATCCTGAGCTAAGTTTAGGAAGCGCAAAATCACTCGAAAATGCATTCAGGTTACATTGCGCATCATATGGAATCTAGAGCAATCCTTAGCCTGAGCAAGGAAGCGCAAAATCACCCGAAAATACATTCAGGTTACATTGCGTATCATATGTAACTAAGCTAAGGAAGCGCAAAATCACCTGAAAATGCATTCAGGTTACATTGCGCATCATATGGAATCTAGAGCAATCCTTAGCCTGAACTAAGCTTAGGAAGCGCAAAATCTCCCGAAAATTCATTCAGGTTACATTGCGCATCATATGGAATATAGAGCAATCCTTAGCCTGAGCTTAGCTTAGGAAAAGCAAAATCACCCGAAAATACATTCAGGTTACATAGCACATCATATCGACTTTGGTGTTTTCTTAAGCCTGAGCTAAGCTTAGCGCTAAATCACCTGAAAATGCATTCATATAGAATCTAGAGCCACCCGCAAAATCTAGAGCAATTCTTAGCCTAAGCTAAGCTCAGAAAGCGCAAAATCAACCAAAAATGCATTCAGGTTTCATTGCGCATGCTTTGGATTGCTCTAGATTCTATATAATGTGCAATGTAACCTGTTTGCATTTTCAGGTGATTTTGCGCTTCCTTAGCTTAGCTCAGGCTTAGGAAAACACCAGATTCCATATGATGTGCAATGTAACCTGAATGTATTTTCGGGTGATTTTGCGTTTCCTAAGCATGAGCTCAGGCTTAGAAAAACACCAAATTTCATATGATACGCAATGTAACCTGAATGCATTTTCGGGTGATTTTGCGCTTCCTAAGCTTAGTTCAGGCTAAGGATTGCTCTAGATTCCATATGATGCGCAATGTAACCTGAATGCATTTTCGGGTGATTTTGCGCTTCCTTAGCTTAGCTCAGGCTTAGGAAAACACCAGATTCGATATAGTGTGCAATGTAACCTGAATGTATTTTCGGGTGATTTTGCGTTTCCTAAGCATAGCTCAGGCTTAGGATTGCTCTAGATTCCATATGATGCGCAATGTAACCTGAATGCATTTTCGGGTGATTTTGCGCTTCCTTAGCTTAGCTCAGGCTTAGGAAAACACCAGATTCGATATAGTGTGCAATGTAACCTGGATGCATTTTCGTGTGATTTTGCGCTTCCTTAACTTAGTTCAGGCTAAGGATTGCTCTAGATTCCATATGATGCGCAATGTAACCTGAATGCATTTTCGTGTGATTTTGCGCTTCCTAAACTTAGCTCAGGCTTAGGAAAACACCAGATTCCATATGATACGCAATGTAACCTGAATGTATTTTCGGGTGATTTTGCGCTTCCTAAGCTTAGCTCTGGCTAAGGATTGCTCTAGATTCCATATGATGCGCAATGTAACCTGAATGCATTTTCAGGTGATTTTGCGCTTCCTTAGCTTAGCTCAGGCTTAGGAAAACACCAGATTAAAAATGATGCACAATCCTAAGCATGAGCTATGCTTAGGAAGCGCAAAATCACCCGAAAATACATTCAGGTTACATTGTGCATCATATGGAATCTGGTGTTTTCCTAAGCCTGAGCTAAGTTTAGGAAGCGCAAAATCACTCGAAAATGCATTCAGGTTACATTGCGCATCATATGGAATCTAGAGCAATCCTAAGCCTGAACTAAGCTTAGGAAGCGCAAAATCACCCGAAAATACATTCAGGTTACATTGCGTATCATACGGAATCTGGTGTTTTCCTAAGCCTGAGCTTAGTTTAGGAAGCGCAAAATCATACGAAAATGCATTCAGGTTACATTGCACATCATATGGAATCTGGTGTTTTCCTAAGCCTGAGCTAAGCTAAGGAAGCGCAAAATCACCTGAAAATTCATTCAGGTTACATTGCGCATCATATGGAATATAGAGCAATCCTTAGCCTGAACTAAGCTTAGGAAGCGCAAAATCACCCGAAAATTCATTCAGGTTACATTGCGCTCCATATAAAATCTAGAGCAATCCTAAGCCTGAGCTATGCTTAGGAAACGCAAAATCACCCGAAAATACATTGCGTATCATATGGAATCTGGTGTTTTCCTAAGGTTGAGCTAATTTTAGGAAGCGCAAAATCACACGAAAGTGCATTCAGGTTACATTGCACATCATATGGAATCTGGTGTTTTCCTAAGCCTGAGCTAAGCTAAGGAAGCGCAAAATCACCTGAAAATTCATTCAGGTTACATTGCGCATCATATGGAATCTAGAGCAATCCTTAGCCTGAACTAAGCTTAGGAAGCGCAAAATCACCCGAAAATTCATTCAGGTTACATTGCGCATCATATAAAATCTAGAGCAATCCTAAGCCTGAGCTATGCTTAGGAAACGCAAAATCACCCGAAAATACATTGCGTATCATATGGAATCTGGTGTTTTCCTAAGGTTGAGCTAAGTTTAGGAAGCGCAAAATCACACGAAAGTGCATTCAGGTTACATTGCACATCATATGGAATCTGGTGTTTTCCTAAGCCTGAGCTAAGCTAAGGAAGCGCAAAATCACCCGAAAATGCATTCAGGTTACATTGCGCAACCACTGGTGAATCTAGAGCAATCCTGAACTAAGCTTAGAAAGCGCAAAATCACCCGAAAATTCATTCAGGTTACATTGCGCATCATATGGAATATAGAGCAATCCTTAGCCTGAGCTTAGCTTAGGAAGCGCAAAATCACCCGAAAATACATTCAGGTTACATAGCACATCATATCGAATCTGGTGTTTTCCATTGCACACTATATCGAATCTGGTGTTTTCCTAAGCCTGAGCTTAGTTTAGGAAGCGCAAAATCACCCGAAAATTCATTAAGGTTACATTGCACATCATATAGAATCTAGAGCAATCCTAAGCCTGAGCTATGCTTAGGAAACGCAAAATCACCCGAAAATACATTGCGTATCATATGGAATCTGGTGTTTTCCTAAGGTTGAGCTAAGTTTAGGAAGCGCAAAATCACACGAAAGTGCATTCAGGTTACATTGCACATCATATGGAATCTGGTGTTTTCCTAAGCCTGAGCTAAGCTAAGGAAGCGCAAAATCACCTGAAAATTCATTCAGGTTACATTGCGCATCATATGGAATCTAGAGCAATCATTAGCCTGAACTAAGCTTAGGAAGCGCAAAATCACCCGAAAATTCATTCAGGTTACATTGCGCATCATATAAAATCTAGAGCAATCCTAAGCCTGAGCTATGCTTAGGAAACGCAAAATCACCCGAAAATACATTGCGTATCATATGGAATCTGGTGTTTTCCTAAGGTTGAGCTAAGTTTAGGAAGCGCAAAATCACACGAAAGTGCATTCAGGTTACATTGCACATCATATGGAATCTGGTGTTTTCCTAAGCCTGAGCTAAGCTAAGGAAGCGCAAAATCACCTGAAAATTCATTCAGGTTACATTGCGCATCATATGGAATCTAGAGCAATCCTTAGCCTGAACTAAGTTTAGGAAGCGCAAAATCACACGAAAGTGCATTCAGGTAACATTGCACATCATATGGAATCTGGTGTTTTCCTAAGCCTGAGCTAAGCTAAGGAAGCGCAAAATCACCCGAAAATGCATTCAGGTTACATTGCGCAACCACTGGTGAATCTAGAGCAATCCTGAACTAAGCTTAGGAAGCGCAAAATCACCCGAAAATTCATTCAGGTTACATTGCGCATCATATGGAATATAGAGCAATCCTTAGCCTGAGCTTAGCTTAGGAAGCGCAAAATCACCCGAAAATACATTCAGGTTACATAGCACATCATATCGAATCTGGTGTTTTCCATTGCACACTATATCGAATCTGGTGTTTTCTCAAGCCTGAGCTTAGTTTAGGAAGCGCAAAATCACCCGAAAATTCATTAAGGTTACATTGCACATCATATAGAATTTAGAGCAATCCTTAGCATGCGCAATGTAACCTGAATGCATTTTTGGTTGATTTTGCGCTTCCTGAGCTTAGCTCAGGCTAAGAGATGCTCTAGATTTTGCGGGTGGCTCTAGATTCTATATGAAAGCATTTTCAGGTGATTTGGCGCTTCCTAAGCTTAGCTCAGGCTTAGGAAAACACCAAAGTCGATATGATGTGCTATGTAACCTGAATGTATTTTCGGGTGATTTTGCGCTTCCTAAGCTTAGCTCAGGCTAAAAATTGCTCTAGATTCCATATTTTTATTATAATAATATTATTATTATGGATCCGCAATGTAACCTGAATGCATTTTCGTGTGATTTTGCGCTTCCTAAGCTTAGCTCAGACTAAAAATTGCTCTAGATTCCAAGCTTAACTCAGGCTTAGGAAAACACCAACTCCATATGATGCGCAATGTAACCTGAATGTATTTTCGGGTGATTTTTCATGCTAAGGATTGTGCATCATATGGAATCTGGTGTTTTCCTAAGCCTGAGCTAAGCTTAGGAAGCGCAAAATCACCCGAAAATTCATTCAGGTTACATTGCGCATCATATGGAATATATAGCAATCCTTAGCCTGAGCTTAGCTTAGGAAGCGCAAAATCACCCGAAAATACATTCAGGTTACATAGCACATCATATCGACTTTGGTGTTTTCCTAAGCCTGAGCTAAGCTTAGCGCCAAATCACCTGAAAATGCATTCATATAGAATCTAGAGCCACCCGCAAAATCTAGAGCAATTCTTCGCCTGAGCTAAGCTCAGAAAGCGCAAAATCAACCAAAAATGCATTCAGGTTACATTGCGCATGCTTAGGATTGCTCTAGATTCTATATAATGTGCAATGTAACCTGAATGCATTTTCAGGTGATTTTGCGCTTCCTTAGCTTAGCTCAGGCTTAGGAAAACACCAGATTCCATATGATGTGCAATGTAACCTGAATGTATTTTCGGGTGATTTTGCGTTTCCTAAACTTAGCTCAGGCTTAGAAAAACACAAAATTTTATATGATACGCAATGTAACCTGAATGCATTATCGGGTGATTTTGCGCTTCCTAAGCTTAGTTCAGGCTAAGGATTGCTCTAGATTCCATATAATGCGCAATGTAACCTGAATGCATTTCCGGGTGATTTTGCGCTTCCTTAGCTTAGCTCAGGCTTAGGAATACACCAGATTCGATATAGTGTGCAATGTAACCTGAATGTATTTTCGGGTGATTTTGCGTTTCCTAAGCATAGCTCAGGCTTAGGATTGCTCTAGATTCCATATGATGCGCAATGTAACCTGAATGCATTTCCGGGTGATTTTGCGCTTCCTTAGCTTAGCTCAGGCTTAGGAAAACACCAGATTCGATATAGTGTGCAATGTAACCTGAATGCATTTTCGGGTGATTTTGCGCTTCCTAAGCATAGCTCAGGCTTAGGAAAACACCAGATTCCATATGATACGCAATGTAACCTGAATGTATTTTTGGGTGATTTTGCGCTTCCAAAGCTTAGCTCTGGCTAAGGATTGCTCTAGATTCCATATGATGCGCAATGTAACCTGAATGCATTTTCGGGTGATTTTGCGCTTCCTTAGCTTAGCTCAGGCTTAGGAAAACACCAGATTCCAAATGATAAACAAACCTAAGCATGAGCTAAGCTTAGGAAGCGCAAAATCACCCGAAAATGCATTCAGGTTACATTGCGCATCATATGGAATCTAGAGCAATCCTTAGCCTGAACTAAACTTAGGAAGCGCAAAATCACCCGAAAATTCATTCAGGTTACATTGCGCATCATATGGAATATAGAGCAATCCTTAGCCTGAGCTTAGCTTGAGAAGCGCAAAATCACCCGAAAATACATTCAGGTTACATAGCACATCATATCGAATCTGGTGTTTTCCATTGCACACTATAGCGAATCTGGTGTTTTCCTAAGCCTGAGCTAAGTTTAGGAAGCGCAAAATCATCTGAAAATGCATTAAGGTTACATTGTGCATCATATAGAATCTAGAGCAATCTTAAGCCTGAGCTATGCTTAGGAAACGCAAAATCACCCGAAAATACATTCAGGTTACATTGCACATCATATGGAATCTAGAGTAATCCTTAGCCTGAACTAAGCTTAGGAAGCGCAAAATCACCCGAAAATTCATTCAGGTTACATTGCGCATCATATGGAATATAGAGCAATCCTTAGCCTGAGCTTAGCTTAGGAAGCGCAAAATCACCCGAAAATACATTCAAGTTACATAGCACATCATATCGAATCTGGTGTTTTCCATTGCACACTATATCGAATCTGGTGTTTTCCTAAACCTGAGCTAAGCTTATGAAACGCAAAATCATCTGAAAATGCATTGAGGTTACATTGCGCATCATATAGAATCTAGAGTAATCCTAAGCCTGAGCTATGCTTAGGAAACGCAAAATCACCCGAAAATACATTGCACATCATATGGAATCTGGTGTTTTCCTAAGCCTGAGCTAAGCTAAGGAAGCGCAAAATCACCTGAAAATGCATTCAGGTTACATTGCACATCATATAGAATCTAGAGCAATCCTTAGCATGCGCAATGTAACCTGAATGCAGTTTTGGTTGATTTTGCGCTTCCTATGCTTAGCTCAGGCTAAAAATTGCTCTAGATTCCATATTTTTGTTATAATATTATTATTATTATGGATCCGCAATGGAACCTAAATGCATTTTCGTGTGATTTTGCGCTTCCTTAGCTTAGCTCAGACTAAAAATTGCTCTAGATTCCAAGCTTAACTCAGGCTTAGGAAAACACCAACTCCATATGATGCGCAATGTAACCTGAATGTATTTTTGGGTGATTTTTCATGCTTAGGATTGTGCATCATATGGAATCTGGTGTTTTCATAAGCCTGAGCTAAGTTTAGGAAGCGCAAAATCATCTGAAAATGCATTAAGGTTACATTGTGCATCATATAGAATCTAGAGCAATCTTAAGCCTGAGCTATGCTTAGGAAACGCAAAATCACTCGAAAATGCATTCAGGTTACATTGCGCATAATATGGAATCTAGAGCAATCCTTAGCCTGAACTAAGCTTAGGAAGCGCAAAATCACACGAAAATGCATTCAGGTTACATTGCACATCATATGGAATCTGGTGTTTTCCTAAGCCTGAGCTAAGCTAAGGAAGCGCAAACTTACCTGAAAATGCATTCAGGTTGCATTGCGCATCATATGGAATCTAGAACAATCCTTAGCCTGAACTAAGCTTAGGAAGCGCAAAATCACTCGAAAATTCATTCAGGTTACATTGCGCATCATATGGAATATAGAGCAATCCTTAGCCTGAGCTAAGCTTAGGAAGCGCAAAATCACCCGAAAATACATTCAGGTTACATAGCACATCATATCGAATCTGGTGTTTTCCATTGCACACTATATTGAATCTGGTGTTTTCCCAAGCCTGAGCTAAGCTTAGGAAGCGCAGAATCACCTGAAAATGCATTTAGGTTACATTGCGCATCATATAGAATCTAGAGCAATCCTAAGCCTGAGCTATGCTTAGGAAGCGCAAAATCACCCGAAAATGCATTCAGGTTACATTGCGCATCATATGGAATCTGGTGTTTTCCTGAGCCTGAGCAAAATCACTCGAAAATGCATTCATGTTACATTGCGCATCATATGGAATATAGAGCAATCCTTAGCCTGAGCTAAGATTAGGAAGCGCAAAATCACCCGAAAATACATTCAGGTTACATTGCGTATCATATGGAATCTGGTGTTTTTCTAAGCCTGAGCTAAGTTTAGGAAGCGCAAAATCACACGAAAATGCATTTAGGTTACATTGCACATCATATAGAATCTAGAGCAATCCTAAGCCTGAGCTATGCTAAGGAAGCGCAAAATCACCTGAAAATGCATTCAGGTTACATTGCGCATCATATGGAATCTAGAGCAATCCTTAGCCTGAACTAAGCTTAGGAAGCGCAAAATCACCCGAAAATACATTCAGGTTACATTGCGCATCATATGGAATATAGAGCAATCCTTAGCCTGAGCTTAGCTTAGGCAGCGCAAAATCACCCGAAAATACATTCAGGTTACATAGCACATCATATCGAATCTGGTGTTTTCCATTGCACACTATATTGAATCTGGTGTTTTCCTAAGCCTGAGCTAAGCTTAGGAAGCGCAGAATCACCTGAAAATGCATTCAGGTTACATTGCGCATCATATGGAATCTAGAGCAATCCTTAGCCTGAACTAAGCTTAGGAAGCGCAAAATCACCCGAAAATTCATTCAGGTTACATTGCGCATCATATGGAATATAGAGCAATCCTTAGCCTGAGCTTAGCTTAGGAAGCGCAAAATCACCCGAAAATACATTCAGGTTACATAGCACATCATATCGAATCTGGTGTTTTCCATTGCACACTATATTGAATCTGGTGTTTTCCTAAGCCTGAGCTAGGCTTAGGAAGCGCAGAATCACCTGAAAATGCATTTAGGTTACATTGCGCATTATATAGAATCTAGAGCAATCCTAAGCCTGAGCTACGCTTAGGAAGCGCAAAATCACCCGAAATTGCATTCAGGTTACATTGTGCATCATATGGAATCTGGTGTTTTCTTAAGCCTGAGCTAAGTTTAGGAAGCGCAAAATCACACGAAAATGCATTTAGGTTACATTGCACATCATATAGAATCTAGAGCAATCCTAAGCCTGAGCTATGCTTAGGAAGCGCAAAATCAACCGAAAATGCATTCAGGTTACATTGCACATCATATGGAATCTGGTGTTTTCCTAAGCCTGAGCTAAGCTTAGGAAGCGCAAAATCACCTGAAAATGCATTCAGGTTACATTGCGCATCATATGGAATCTAGAGCAATCCTTAGCCTGAACTAAGCTTAGGAAGCGCAAAATCACCTGAAAATTCATTCAGGTTACATTGCGCATCATATGGAATCCTTAGCCTGAGCTTAGCTTAGGAAGCGCAAAATCACCCGAAAATACATTCAGGTTACATAGCACATCATATCGAATCTGGTGTTTTCCATTGCACACTATATTGAATCTGGTGTTTTCCTAAGCCTGAGCTAGGCTTAGGAAGCGCAGAATCACCCGAAAATGCATTCAGGTTACATTTTGCATCATATGGAATCTGGCGTTTTTCTAATCCTGAGCTCAGTTTAGGAAGCGCAAAATCACTCGAAAATGCATTCAGGTTACATTGCGCATCATATGGAATCTAGAGCAATCCTTAGCCTGAGCTCAGCAAAGGAGGCGCAAAATCACCCGAAAATACATTCAGGTTGGAATATAGAGCAATCCTTAGCCTGAGCTTAGCTTAGGAAGCGCAAAATCACCCGAAAATTCATTCAGGTTACATTGCGCATCATATGGAATATAGAGCAATCCTTAGCCTGAGCTTAGCTTAGGAAGCGCAAAATCACCCGAAAATACATACATCATATCGAATCTGGTGTTTTCCATTGCACACTATATTGAATCTGGTGTTTTCCTAAGCCTGTGCTAAGCTTAGGAAGCGCAGAATCACCTGAAAATGCATTTAGGTTACATTGCGCATCATATAGAATCTAGAGCAATCCTAAACCTGAGCTATGCTTAGGAAGCGCAAAATCACCCGAAAATGCATTCAGGTTACATTGTGCATCATATGGAATCTGGCGTTTTCCTAATCCTGAGCTAAGTTTAGGAAGCGCAAAATCACTCGAAAATGCATTCAGGTTACATTGCGCATCATATGGAATCTAGAGCAATCCTTAGCCTGAGCTAAGCTAAGGAAGCGCAAAATCACCCGAAAATACATTCAGGTTACATTGCGTATCATATGTAACTAAGCTAAGGAAGCGCAAAATCACCTGAAAATGCATTCAGGTTACATTGCGCATCATATGGAATCTAGAGCAATCCTTAGCCTGAACTAAGCTTAGGAAGCGCAAAATCACCCGAAAATTCATTCAGGTTACATTGCGCATCATATGGAATATGGAGCAATCGTTAGCCTGAGCTTAGCTTAGGAAGCGCAAAATCACCCGAAAATACATTCAGGTTACATAGCACATCATATCGACTTTGGTGTTTTCCTAAGCCTGAGCTAAGCTTAGGAAGCGCAAAATCAACCAAAAATGCATTCAGGTTACATTGCGCATGCTTAGGATTGCTCTAGATTCTATATAATGTGCAATGTAACCTGAATGCATTTTCAGGTGATTTTGCGCTTCCTTAGCTTAGCTCAGGCTTAGGAAAATACCAGATTCCATATGATGTGCAATGTAACCTGAATGTATTTTCGGGTGATTTTGCGTTTCCTAAACTTAGCTCAGGCTTAGAAAAACACAAAATTTTATATGATACGCAATGTAACCTGAATGCATTATCGGGTGATTTTGCGCTTCCTAAGCTTAGTTCAGGCTAAGGATTGCTCTAGATTCCATATGATGCGCAATGTAACCTGAATGCATTTCCGGGTGATTTTGCGCTTCCTTAGCTTAGCTCAGGCTTAGGAAAACACCAGATTCGATATAGTGTGCAATGTAACCTGAATGTATTTTCGGGTGATTTTGCGTTTCCTAAGCATAGCTCAGGCTTAGGATTGCTCTAGATTCCATATGATGCGCAATGTAACCTGAATGCATTTCCGGGTGATTTTGCGCTTCCTAAGCTTAGCTCAGGCTTAGGAAAACACCAGATTCCATATGATACGCAATGTAACCTGAATGTATTTTCGGGTGATTTTGCGCTTCCTAAGCATAGCTCAGGCTAAGGATTGCTCTAGATTCCATATGATACGCAATGTAACCTGAATGTATTTTTGGGTGATTTTGCGCTTCCAAAGCTTAGCTCTGGCTAAGGATTGCTCTAGATTCCATATGATGCGCAATGTAACCTGAATGCATTTTCGGGTGATTTTGCGCTTCCTTAGCTTAGCTCAGGCTTAGGAAAACACCAGATTCCAAATGATAAACAATCCTAAGCATGAGCTAAGCTTAAGAAGCGCAAAATCACCCGAAAATGCATTCAGGTTACATTGCGCATCATATGGAATCTAGAGCAATCCTTAGCCTGAACTAAACTTAGGAAGCGCAAAATCACCCGAAAATTCATTCAGGTTACATTGCGCATCATATGGAATATAGAGCAATCCTTAGCCTGAGCTTAGCTTGAGAAGCACAAAATCACCCGAAAATACATTCAGGTTACATAGCACATCATATCGAATCTGGTGTTTTCCATTGCACACTATAGCGAATCTGGTGTTTTCCAAAGCCTGAGCTAAGTTTAGGAAGCGCAAAATCATCTGAAAATGCATTAAGGTTACATTGTGCATCATATAGAATCTAGAGCAATCTTAAGCCTGAGCTATGCTTAGGAAACGCAAAATCACCCGAAAATACATTCAGGTTACATTGTACATCATATGGAATCTAGAGCAATCCTTAGCCTGAACTAAGCTTAGGAAGCGCAAAATCACCCGAAAATTCATTCAGGTTACATTGCGCATCATATGGAATATAGAGCAATCCTTAGCCTGAGCTTAGCTTAGGAAGCGCAAAATCACCCGAAAGTACATTCAAGTTACATAGCACATCATATCGAATCTGGTGTTTTCCATTGCACACTATATCGAATCTGGTGTTTTCCTAAGCCTGAGCTAAGCTTATGAAACGCAAAATCATCTGAAAATGCATTGAGGTTACATTGCGCATCATATAGAATCTAGAGTAATCCTAAGCCTGAGCTATGCTTAGGAAACGCAAAATCACCCGAAAATACATTCAGGTTACATTGCACATCATATGGAATCTGGTGTTTTCCTAAGCTTGAGCTAAGCTAAGGAAGCGCAAAATCACCTGAAAATGCATTCAGGTTACATTGCACATCATATAGAATCTAGAGCAATCCTTAGCATGCGCAATGTAACCTGAATGCAGTTTTGGTTGATTTTGCGCTTCCTGAGCTTAGCTCAGGCTAAGAATTGCTCTAGATTTTGCGGGTGGCTCTAGATTCTATATGAAAGCATTTTCAGGTGATTTGGCGCTTCCTAAGCTTAGCTCAGGCTTAGGAAAACACCAAAGTCGATATGATGTGCTATGTAACCTGAATGTATTTTCGGGTGATTTTGCGCTTCCTATGCTTAGCTCAGGCTAAAAATTGCTCTAGATTCCATATTTTTATTATAATATTATTATTATTATGGATCCGCAATGGAACCCAAATGCATTTTCGTGTGATTTTGCGCTTCCTTAGCTTAGCTCAGACTAAAAATTGCTCTAGATTCCAAGCTTAACTCAGGCTTAGGAAAACACCAACTCCATATGATGCGCAATGTAACCTGAATGTATTTTCGGGTGATTTTTCATGCTTAGGATTGTGCATCATATGGAATCTGGTGTTTTCATAAGCCTGAGCTAAGTTTAGGAAGCGCAAAATCACTCGAAAATGCATTCAGGTTACATTGCGCATAATATGGAATCTAGAGCAATCCTAAGCCTGAACTAAGCTTAGGAAGCGCAAAATCACACGAAAATGCATTCAGGTTACATTGCACATCATTTGGAATCTGGAGTTTTTCTAAGCCTGAGCTAATGAGCTAAGCTAAGGAAGCGCAAACTTACCTGAAAATGCATTCAGGTTACATTGCGCATCATATGGAATCTAGAGCAATCCTTAGCCTGAACTAAGCTTAGGAAGCGCAAAATCACTCGAAAATTCATTCAGGTTACATTGCGCATCATATGGAATATAGAGCAATCCTTAGCCTGAGCTAAGCTTAGGAAGCGCAAAATCACCCGAAAATACATTCAGGTTACATAGCACATCATATCGAATCTGGTGTTTTCCATTGCACACTATATTGAATCTGGTGTTTTCCTAAGCCTGAGCTAAGCTTAGGAAGCGCAGAATCACCTGAAAATGCATTTAGGTTACATTGCGCATCATATAGAATCTAGAGCAATCCTAAGCCTGAGCTATGCTTAGGAAGCGCAAAATCACCCGAAATTGCATTCAGGTTACATTGTGCATCATATGGAATCTGGTGTTTTCTTAAGCCTGAGCTAAGTTTAGGAAGCGCAAAATCACACGAAAATGCATTTAGGTTACATTGCACATCATATAGAATCTAGAGCAATCCTAAGCCTGAGCTATGCTTAGGAAGCGCAAAATCAACCGAAAATGCATTCAGGTTACATTGCACATCATATGGAATCTGGTGTTTTCCTAAGCCTGAGCTAAGCTTAGGAAGCGCAAAATCACCTGAAAATGCATTCAGGTTACATTGCGCATCATATGGAATCTAGAGCAATCCTTAGCCTGAACTAAGCTTAGGAAGCGCAAAATCACCCGAAAATTCATTCAGGTTACATTGCGCATCATATGGAATCCTTAGCCTGAGCTTAGCTTAGGAAGCGCAAAATCACCCGAAAATACATTCAGGTTACATAGCACATCATATCGAATCTGGTGTTTTCCATTGCACACTATATTGAATCTGGTGTTTTCCTTAGCCTGAGCTAGGCTTAGGAAGCGCAGAATCACCCGAAAATGCATTCAGGTTACATTGTGCATCATATGGAATCTGGCGTTTTTCTAATCCTGAGCTCAGTTTAGGAAGCGCAAAATCACTCGAAAATGCATTCAGGTTACATTGCGCATCATATGGAATCTAGAGCAATCCTTAGCCTGAGCTCAGCTAAGGAGGCGCAAAATCACCCGAAAATACATTCAGGTTGGAATATAGAGCAATCCTTAGCCTGAGCTTAGCTTAGGAAGCGCAAAATCACCCGAAAATTCATTCAGGTTACATTGCGCATCATATGGAATATAGAGCAATCCTTAGCCTGAGCTTAGCTTAGGAAGCGCAAAATCACCCGAAAATACATACATCATATCGAATCTGGTGTTTTCCATTGCACACTATATTGAATCTGGTGTTTTCCTTAGCCTGTGCTAAGCTTAGGAAGCGCAGAATCACCTGAAAATGCATTTAGGTTACATTGCGCATCATATAGAATCTAGAGCAATCCTAAGCCTGAGCTATGCTTAGGAAGCGCAAAATCACCCGAAAATGCATTCAGGTTACATTGTGCATCATATGGAATCTGGCGTTTTCCTAATCCTGAGCTAAGTTTAGGAAGCGCAAAATCACTCGAAAATGCATTCAGGTTACATTGCGCATCATATGGAATCTAGTGCAATCCTTAGCCTGAGCTAAGCTAAGGAAGCGCAAAATCACCCGAAAATACATTCAGGTTACATTGCGTATCATATGTAACTAAGCTAAGGTAGCGCAAAATCACCTGAAAATGCATTCAGGTTACATTGCGCATCATATGGAATCTAGAGCAATCCTTAGCCTGAACTAAGCTTAGGAAGCGCAAAATCACCCGAAAATTCATTCAGGTTACATTGCGCATCATATGGAATATAGAGCAATCCTTAGCCTGAGCTTAGCTTAGGAAGCGCAAAATCACCCGAAAATACATTCAGGTTACATAGCACATCATATCGACTTTGGTGTTTTCTAAAGCCTGAGCTAAGCTTAGCGCTAAATCACCTGAAAATGCATTCATATAGAATCTAGAGCCACCCGCAAAATCTAGAGCAATTATTAGCCTAAGCTAAGCTCATAAAGCGCAAAATCAACCAAAAATGCATTCAGGTTTCATTGCGCATGCTTAGGATTGCTCTAGATTCTATATAATGTGCAATGTAACCTGTTTGCATTTTCAGGTGATTTTGCGCTTCCTTAGCTTAGCTCAGGCTTAGGAAAACACCAGATTCCATATGATGTGCAATGTAACCTGAATGTATTTTCGGGTGATTTTGCGTTTCCTAAGCATGAGCTCAGGCTTAGATAAACACCAAATTTCATATGATACGCAATGTAACCTGAATGCATTTTCGGGTGATTTTGCGCTTCCTAAGCATAGCTCAGGCTTAGGAAAACACCAGATTCCATATGATACGCAATGTAACCTGAATGTATTTTTGGGTGATTTTGCGCTTCCAAAGCTTTGCTCTGGCTAAGGATTGCTCTAGATTCCATATGATGCGCAATGTAACCTGAATGCATTTTCGGGTGATTTTGCGCTTCCTTAGCTTAGCTCAGGCTTAGGAAAAACACCAGATTCCAAATGATAAACAATCCTAAGCATGAGCTAAGCTTAGGAAGCGCAAAATCACCCGAAAATGCATTCAGGTTACATTGCGCATCATATGGAATCTAGAGCAATCCTTAGCCTGAACTAAACTTAGGAAGCGCAAAATCACCCGAAAATTCATTCAGGTTACATTGCGCATCATATGGAATATAGAGCAATCCTTAGCCTGAGCTTAGCTTGAGAAGCACAAAATCACCCGAAAATACATTCAGGTTACATAGCACATCATATCGAATCTGGTGTTTTCCATTCCACACTATAGCGAATCTGGTGTTTTCCTAAGCCTGAGCTAAGTTTAGGAAGCGCAGAATCACCTGAAAATGCATTAAGGTTACATTGTGCATCATATAGAATCTAGAGCAATCTTAAGCCTGAGCTATGCTTAGGAAACGCAAAATCACCCGAAAATACATTCAGGTTACATTGCACATCATATGTTACATTGCGCATCATATGGAATCTAGAGCAATCCTTAGCCAGAGCTAAGCTTCGGAAGCGCAAAATCACCCGAAAATACATTCAGGTTACATTGCGTATCATATGGAATCTGGTGTTTTCCTAAGCCTGAGCTAAGTTTAGGAAGCGCAAAATCACACGAAAATGCATTCAGGTTACATTGCGCATCATATGGAATCTAGAGCAATTCTTAGCCTGAGCTAAGCTTAGGAAGCGCAAAATCACCCGAAAATACATTCAGGTTACATTGCGTATCATATGGAATCTTGTGTTTTCCTAAGCTTGAGCTTAGTTTAGGAAGCGCAAAATCACCGAAAATTCATTCAGGTTACATTGCGCATCATATAAAATCTAGAGCAATCCTAAGCCTGAGCTATGCTTAGGAAACGCAAAATCACCCGAAAATACATTCAGGTTACATTGCACACTATATCGAATCTGGTGTTTTCCTAAGCCTGAGCTAAGCTAAGGAAGCGCAAAATCACCCGAAAATGCATTCAGGTTACATTGCGCATCATATGGAATCTAGAGCAATCCTTAGCCTGAACTAAGTTTAGGAAGCGCAAAATCACACGAAAATGCATCCCGGTTACATTGCGCATCATATGGAATCTAGAGCAATTCTTAGCCTGAGCTAAGCTTAGGAAGCGCAAAATCACGCGAAAATACATTCAGGTTACATTGCGTATCATATGGAATCTTGTGTTTTCCTAAGCTTGAGCTTAGTTTAGGAAGCGCAAAATCACCCGAAAATTCATTCAGGTTACATTGCGCATCATATAAAATCTAGAGCAATCCTAAGCCTGAGCTATGCTTAGGAAACGCAAAATCACCTGAAAATACATTCAGGTTACATTGCACACTATATCGAATCTGGTGTTTTCCTAAGCCTGAGCTAAGCTAAGAAAGCGCAAAATCACCCGAAAATGCATTCAGGTTACATTGCGCATCATATGGAATCTAGAGCAATCCTTAGCCTGAACTAAGCTTAGGAAGCGCAAAATCACCCGAAAATGCATTCAGGTTACATTGCGTATCATATGAAATTTGGTGTTTTTCTAAGCCTGAGCTCATGCTTAGGAAACGCAAAATCACCTGAAAATACATTCAGGTTACATTGCACATCATATGGGATCTGGTGTTTTCCTAAGCCTGAGCTAAGCTAAGGAAGCGCAAAATCACCTGAAAATGCAAACAGGTTACATTGCACATTATATAGAATCTAGAGCAATCCTAAGCATGCGCAATGAAACATGAATGCATTTTTGTTTGATTTTGCGCTTTCTGAGCTTAGCTTAGGCTAAGAATTGCTCTAGATTTTGCGGGTGGCTCTAGATTCTATATGAATGCATTTTCAGGTGATTTAGCGCTAAGCTTAGCTCAGGCTTAAGAAAACACCAAAGTCGATATGATGTGCTATGTAACCTGAATGTATTTTCGGGTGATTTTGCGCTTCCTAAGCTAAGCTCAGGCTAAGGATTGCTCTATATTCCATATGATGCGCAATGTAACCTGAATGAATTTTCGGGTGATTTTGCGCTTCCTAAGCTTAGTTCAGGCTAAGGATTGCTCTAGATTCCATATGATGCGCAATGTAACCTGAATGCATTTTCGGGTGATTTTGCGCTTCCTAAGCTAAGCTCAGGCTTAGGAAAACACCAGATTCCATATGATGTGCAATGTAACCTGAATGCATTTTCGGTTGATTTTGCGCTTCCTAAGCATAGCTCAGGCTTAGGATTGCTCTAGATTCTATATGATGTGCAATGTAACCTAAATGCATTTTCGTGTGATTTTGCGCTTCCTAAACTTAGCTCAGGCTTAGGAAAACACCAGATTCCATATGATACGCAATGTAACCTGAATGAATTTTCGGGTGATTTTGCGCTTCCTAAGCATAGCTCAGGCTAAGGATTGCTCTAGATTCCATATGATGCGCAATGTAACATGAATGCATTTTCGAGTGATTTTGCGCTTTTCGGGTGATTTTGCGCTTCCTAAGCATAGCTCAGGCTTAGGATTGCTCTAGATTCTATATGATGTGCAATGTAACCTAAATGCATTTTCGTGTGATTTTGCGCTTCCTAAACTTAGCTCAGGCTTAGGAAAACACCAGATTCCATATGATACGCAATGTAACCTGAATGAATTTTCGGGTGGTTTTGCGCTTCCTAAGCTTAGTTCAGGCTAAGGATTGCTCTAGATTCCATATGATGCGCAATGTAACCTAAATGCATTTTCAGGTAATTCTGCGCTTCCTAAGCTTAGCACAGGCTTAGGAAAACACCAGATTCAATATAGTGTGCAATGGAAAACACCAGATTCGATATGATGTATGTATTTTCGGGTGATTTTGCGCTTCCTAAGCTAAGCTCAGGCTAAGGATTGCTCTATATTCCATATGATGCGCAATGTAACCTGAATGAATTTTCGGGTGATTTTGCGCTTCCTAAGCTAAGCTCAGGCTAAGGATTGCTCTATATTCCATATGATGCGCAATGTAACCTGAATGAATTTTCGGGTGATTTTGCGTTTCCTAAGCTTAGCTCAGGCTTAGGAAAACACCAGATTCCATATGATGCACAATCCTAAGCATGAAAAATCACCCGAAAATACATTCAGGTTACATTGCGCATCATATGGAGTTGGTGTTTTCCTAAGCCTGAGTTAAGCTTGGAATCTAGAGCAATTTTTAGTCTGAGCTAAGCTTAGGAAGCGCAAAATCACACGAAAATGCATTCAGGTTACATTGCGGATCCATAATAATAACAATATTATAATAAAAATATCGAATCTAGAGCAATTTTTAGCCTGAGCTAAGCTTAGGAAGCGCAAAATCACCCGAAAATACATTCAGGTTACATAGCACATCATATCGACTTTGGTGTTTTCCTAAGCCTGAGCTAAGCTTAGGAAGCGCCAAATCACCTGAAAATGCTATCATATAGAATCTAGAGCCACCCGCAAAATCTAGAGCAATTATTAGCCTGAGCTAAGCTCAGGAAGCGCAAAATAAACCAAAAATGCATTCAGGTTACATTGCACATGCTAAGGATTGCTCTAGATTCTATATGATGTGCAATGTAGCCTGAATGCATTTTCGGGTGATTTTGCGTTTCCTAAGCATAGCTCAGGCTTAGGATTGCTCTAGATTCTATATGATGCGCAATGTAACCTTAATGCATTTTCAGATGATTTTGCGCTTCCTTAGCTTAGCTCAGGCTTAGGAAAACACCAGATTCCATATGATGTGCAATGTAACCTGAATGCATTTTCGTGTGATTTTGCGCTTCTTAAACTTAGCTCAGGCTTAGGAAAACACCAGATTCCATATGGTACGCAATGTAACCTGAATGCATTTTCGGGTGATTTTGCGCTTCCTGAGCATAGCTCAGGCTAAGGATTGCTCTAGATTCCATATGATGCGCTATGTAACCTGAATGCATTTTCGAGTGATTTTGCGCTTCCTAAACTTAGCTCAGGCTTAGGAAAACACCAGATTCCATATGATGCACAATGTAACCTGAATGCATTTTCGGTTGATTTTGCGCTTCCTAAGCATAGCTCAGGCTTAGGATTGTGCATCATTTGGAATCTGGTGTTTTCCTAAGCCTGAGCTAAGCTAAGGAAGCGCAAAATCACCTGAAAATGCATTCAGGTTACATTGCGCATCATATGGAATCTAGAGCAATCCTTAGCCAGAGCGCAAAATCACCCGAAAATACATTCAGGTTACATTGCGTATCATATGGAATCTGGTGTTTTCCTAAGCCTGAGCTAAGTTTAGGAAGCGCAAAATCACACGAAAATGCATTCAAGTTACATTGCGCATCATATGGAATCTAGAGCAATTCTTAGCCTGAGCTAAGCTTAGGAAGCGCAAAATCACCCGAAAATACATTCAGGTTACATTGCGTATCATATGGAATCTTGTGTTTTCCTAAGCTTGAGCTTAGTTTAGGAAGCGCAAAATCACCCGAAAATTCATTCAGGTTACATTGCGCATCATATAAAATCTAGAGCAATCCTAAGCCTGAGCTATGCTTAGGAAACGCAAAATCACCCGAAAATACATTCAGGTTACATTGCACACTATATCGAATCTGGTGTTTTCCTAAGCCTGAGCTAAGCTTAGGAAGCGCAAAATCACCCGAAAATGCATTCAGGTTACATTGCGCATCATATGGAATCTAGAGCAATCCTTAGCCTGAACTAAGTTTAGGAAGCGCAAAATCACACGAAAATGCATCCAGGTTACATTGCGCATCATATGGAATCTAGAGCAATTCTTAGCCTGAGCTAAGCTTAGGAAGCGCAAAATCACCCGAAAATTCATTCAAGTTACATTGCGTATCATATGGAATCTTGTGTTTTCCTAAGCTTGAGCTTAGTTTAGGAAGCGCAAAATCACCCGAAAATTCATTCAGGTTACATTGCGCATCATATAAAATCTAGAGCAATCCTAAGCCTGAGCTATGCTTAGGAAACGCAAAATCACCCGAAAATACATTCAGATTACATTGCACACTATATCGACTTTGGTGTTTTCCTAAGCCTGAGCTAAGCTAAGGAAGCGCAAAATCACCCGAAAATGCATTCAGGTTACATTGCGCATCATATGGAATCTAGAGCAATCCTTAGCCTGAACTAAGCTTAGGAAGCGCAAAATCACCCGAAAATGCATTCAGGTTACATTGCGTATCATATGAAATTTGGTGTTTTTCTAAGCCTGAGCTCATGCTTAGGGAACGCAAAATCACCCGAAAATACATTCAGGTTACATTGCACATCATATGGAATCTGGTGTTTTCCTAAGCCTGAGCTAAGCTAAGGAAGCGCAAAATCACCTGAAAATGCAAACAGGTTACATTGCACATTATATAGAATCTAGAGCAATCCTAAGCATGCGCAATGAAACCTGAATGCATTTTTGGTTGATTTTGCGCTTTCTGAGCTTAGCTTAGGCTAAGAATTGCTCTAGATTTTGCGGGTGGCTCTAGATTCTATATGAATGCATTTTCAGGTAATTTTGCGCTAAGCTTAGCTCAGGCTTAAGAAAACACCAAAGTCGATATGATGTGCTATGTAACCTGAATGTATTTTCGGGTGATTTTGCGCTTCCTAAGCTAAGCTCAGGCTAAGGATTGCTCTATATTCCATATGATGCGCAATGTAACCTGAATGAATTTTCGGGTGATTTTGCGCTTCCTAAGCTTAGTTCAGGCTAAGGATTGCTCTAGATTCCATATGATGCGCAATGTAACCTGAATGCATTTTCGGGTGATTTTGCGCTTCCTAAGCTTAGCTCAGGCTTAGGAAAACACCAGATTCCATATGATGTGCAATGTAACCTGAATGCATTTTCGGTTGATTTTGCGCTTCCTAAGCATAGCTCAGGCTTAGAATTGCTCTAGATTCTATATGATGTGCAATGTAACCTAAATGCATTTTCGTGTGATTTTGCGCTTCCTAAACTTAGCTCAGGCTTAGGAAAACACCAGATTCCATATGATACGCAATGTAACCTGAATGAATTTTCGGGTGATTTTGCGCTTCCTAAGCATAGCTCAGGCTAAGGATTGCTCTAGATTCCATATGATGCGCAATGTAACATGAATGCATTTTCGAGTGATTTTGCGCTTCCTAAACTTAGCTCAGGCTTAGGAAAACACCAGATTCCATATGATGCACAATGTAACCTGAATGCAATTTCGGGTGATTTTGCGCTTCCTAAGCATAGCTCAGGCTTAGGATTGCTCTAGATTCTATATGATGCGCAATGTAACCTAAATGCATTTTCAGGTGATTCTGCGCTTCCTAAGCCTAGCTCAGGCTTAGGAAAACACCAGATTCAATATAGTGTGCAATGGAAAACACCAGATTCGATATGATATGCTATGTAACCTGAATGTATTTTCGGGTGATTTTGCGCTTCCTAAGCTAAGCTCAGGCTAAGGATTGCTCTATATTCCATATGACGCGCAATGTAACCTGAATGAATTTTCGGGTGATTTTGCGCTTCCTAAGCTTAGTTCAGGCTAAGGATTGCTCTAGATTCCATATGATGCGCAATGTAACCTGAATGCATTTTCAGGTGATTTTGCGCTTCCTTAGCTTAGTTACATATGATACGCAATGTAACCTGAATGTATTTTCGGGTGATTTTGCGCTTCCTTAGCTTAGCTCAGGCTAAGGATTGCTCTAGATTCCATATGATGCGCAATGTAACCTGAATGCATTTTCGAGTGATTTTGCGCTTCCTAAACTTAGCTCAGGATTAGGAAAACGCCAGATTCCATATGATGCACAATGTAACCTGAATGCATTTTCGGGTGATTGTGCGCTTCCTAAGCTTAGCACAGGCTAAGGAAAACAATCCTAAGAATGCTCAGGCTTAGGATTGCTCTAGATTCTATATGATGCGCAATGTAACCTAAATGCATTTTCAGGTAATTCTGCGCTTCCTTCCGCACAGGCTTAGGAAAACACCAGATTCAATATAGTGTGCAATGGAAAACACCAGATTCGATATGATGTATGTATTTTCGGGTGATTTTGCGCTTCCTGAGCTAAGCTCAGGCTAAGGATTGCTCTATATTCCATATGATGCGCAATGTAACCTGAATGAATTTTCGGGTGATTTTGCGCTTCCTAAGCTAAGCTCAGGCTAAGGATTGCTCTATATTCCATATGATGCGCAATGTAACCTGAATGAATTTTCGGGTGATTTTGCGTTTCCTAAGCTTAGCTCAGGCTTAGGAAAACACCAGATTCCATATGATGCACAATCCTAAGCATGAAAAATCACCCGAAAATACATTCAGGTTACATTGCGCATCATATGGAGTTGGTGTTTTCCTAAGCCTGAGTTAAGCTTGGAATCTAGAGCAATTTTTAGTCTGAGATAAGCTTAGGAAGCGCAAAATCACACGAAAATGCATTCAGGTTACATTGCGGATCCATAATAATAACAATATTATAATAAAAATATCGAATCTAGAGCAATTTTTAGCCTGAGCTAAGCTTAGGAAGCGCAAAATCACCCGAAAATACATTCAGGTTACATAGCACATCATATCGACTTTGGTGTTTTCCTAAGCCTGAGCTAAGCTTAGGAAGCGCCAAATCACCTGAAAATGCTTTCATATAGAATCTAGAGCCACCCGCAAAATCTAGAGCAATTATTAGCCTGAGCTAAGCTCAGGAAGCGCAAAATAAACCAAAAATGCATTCAGGTTACATTGCACATGCTAAGGATTGCTCTAGATTCTATATGATGTGCAATGTAGCCTGAATGCATTTTCAGGTGATTTTGCGCTTCCTTAGCTTAGCTCAGGCTTAGGAAAACACCAGATTCCATATGATGTGCAATGTAACCTGAATGTATTTTCGGGTGATTTTGCGTTTCCTAAGCATAGCTCAGGCTTAGGATTGCTCTAGATTCTATATGATGCGCAATGTAACCTTAATGCATTTTCAGATGATTTTGCGCTTCCTAAGCTTAGCTCAGGCTTAGGAAAACACCAGATTCGATATAGTGTGCAATGGAAAACACCAGATTCGATATGATGTGCTATGTAACCTGAATGTATTTTCGGGTGATTTTGCGCTTCCTAAGCTAAGCTCAGGCTAAGGCCTGCTCTATATTACATATGATGCGCAATGTAACCTGAATGCATTTTCGGGTGATTTTGCGCTTCCTTAGCTTAGCTCAGGCTTAGGAAAACACCAGATTCCATATGATGTGCAATGTAACCTGAATGCATTTTCGTGTGATTTTGCGCTTCTTAAACTTAGCTCAGGCTTAGGAAAACACCAGATTCCATATGGTACGCAATGTAACCTGAATGCATTTTCGGGTGATTTTGCGCTTCCTAAGCATAGCTCAGGCTGAGGATTGTGCATCATTTGGAATCTGGTGTTTTCCTAAGCCTGAGCTAAGCTAAGGAAGCGCAAAATCACCTGAAAATGCATTCAGGTTACATTGCGCATCATATGGAATCTAGAGCAATCCTTAGCCAGAGCGCAAAATCACCCGAAAATACATTCAGGTTACATTGCGTATCATATGGAATCTGGTGTTTTCCTAAGCCTGAGCTAAGTTTAGGAAGCGCAAAATTACACGAAAATGCATTCAGGTTACATTGCGCATCATATGGAATCTAGAGCAATTTTTAGCCTGAGCTAAGCTTAGGAAGCGCAAAATCACCCGAAAATACATTCAGGTTACATTGCGTATCATATGGAATCTTGTGTTTTCCTAAGCTTGAGCTTAGTTTAGGAAGCGCAAAATCACCCGAAAATTCATTCAGGTTACATTGCGCATCATATAAAATCTAGAGCAATCCTAAGCCTGAGCTATGCTTAGGAAACGCAAAATCACCCGAAAATACATTCAGGTTACATTGCACACTATATCGAATCTGGTGTTTTCCTAAGCCTGAGCTAAGCTCAGGAAGCGCAAAATCACCCGAAAATGCATTCAGGTTACATTCCGCATCATATGGAATCTAGAGCAATCCTTAGCCTGAACTAAGTTTAGGAAGCGCAAAATCACACGAAAATGCATCCAGGTTACATTGCGCATCATATGGAATCTTGAGCAATTCTTAGCCTGAGCTAAGCTTAGGAAGCGCAAAATCACCCGAAAATTCATTCAAGTTATTGCGTATCATATGGAATCTTGTGTTTTCCTAAGCTTGAGCTTAGTTTAGGAAGCGCAAAATCACCCGAAAATTCATTCAGGTTACATTGCGCATCATATAAAATCTAGAGCAATCCTAAGCCTGAGCTATGCTTAGGAAACGCAAAATCACCCGAAAATACATTCAGATTACATTGCACACTATATCGACTTTGGTGTTTTCCTAAGCCTGAGCTAAGCTAAGGAAGCGCAAAATCACCTGAAAATGCATTCAGGTTACATTGCGCATCATATGGAATCTAGAGCAATCCTTAGCCTGAACTAAGCTTAGGAAGCGCAAAATCACCCGAAAATGCATTCAGGTTACATTGCGTATCATATGAAATTTGGTGTTTTTCTAAGCCTGAGCTCATGCTTAGGAAACGCAAAATCACCCGAAAATACATTCAGGTTACATTGCACATCATATGGAATCTGGTGTTTTCCTAAGCCTGAGCTAAGCTAAGGAAGCGCAAAATCACCTGAAAATGCAAACAGGTTACATTGCACATTATATAGAATCTAGAGCAATCCTAAGCATGCGCAATGAAACCTGAATGCATTTTTGGTTGATTTTGCGCTTTCTGAGCTTAGCTTAGGCTAAGAATTGCTCTAGATTTTGCGGGTGGCTCTAGATTCTATATGAATGCATTTTCAGGTGATTTTGCGCTAAGCTTAGCTCAGGCTTAAGAAAACACCAAAGTCGATATGATGTGCTATGTAACCTGAATGTATTTTCGGGTGATTTTGCGCTTCCTAAGCTAAGCTCAGGCTAAGGATTGCTCTATATTCCATATGATGCGCAATGTAACCTGAATGAATTTTCGGGTGATTTTGCGCTTCCTAAGCTTAGTTCAGGCTAAGGATTGCTCTAGATTCCATATGATGCGCAATGTAACCTGAATGCATTTTCGGGTGATTGTGCGCTTCCTAAGCTTAGCTCAGGCTTAGGAAAACACCAGATTCCATATGATGTGCAATGTAACCTGAATGCATTTTCGGTTGATTTTGCGCTTCCTAAGCATAGCTCAGGCTTAGGATTGCTCTAGATTCTATATGATGTGCAATGTAACCTAAATGCATTTTCGTGTGATTTTGCGCTTCCTAAACTTAGCTCAGGCTTAGGAAAACACCAGATTCCATATGATACGCAATGTAACCTGAATGAATTTTCGGGTGATTTTGCGCTTCCTAAGCATAGCTCAGGCTAAGGATTGCTCTAGATTCCATATGATGCGCAATGTAACATGAATGCATTTTCGAGTGATTTTGCGCTTCCTAAACTTAGCTCAGGCTTAGGAAAACACCAGATTCCATATGATGCACAATGTAACCTGAATGCAATTTCGGGTGATTTTGCGCTTCCTAAGCATAGCTCAGGCTTAGAATTGCTCTAGATTCTATATGATGCGCAATGTAACCTAAATGCATTTTCAGGTGATTCTGCGCTTCCTAAGCCTAGCTCAGGCTTAGGAAAACACCAGATTCAATATAGTGTGCAATGGAAAACACCAGATTCGATATGATATGCTATGTAACCTGAATGTATTTTCGGGTGATTTTGCGCTTCCTAAGCTAAGCTCAGGCTAAGGATTGCTCTATATTCCATATGACGCGCAATGTAACCTGAATGAATTTTCGGGTGATTTTGCGCTTCCTAAGCTTAGTTCAGGCTAAGGATTGCTCTAGATTCCATATGATGCGCAATGTAACCTGAATGCATTTTCAGGTGATTTTGCGCTTCCTTAGCTTAGTTACATATGATACGCAATGTAACCTGAATGTATTTTCGGGTGATTTTGCGCTTCCTTAGCTTAGCTCAGGCTAAGGATTGCTCTAGATTCCATATGATGCGCAATGTAACCTGAATGCATTTTCGAGTGATTTTGCGCTTCCTAAACTTAGCTCAGGATTAGGAAAACGCCAGATTCCATATGATGCACAATGTAACCTGAATGCATTTTCGGGTGATTGTGCGCTTCCTAAGCTTAGCACAGGCAATCAACAATCCTAAGAATGCTCAGGCTTAGGATTGCTCTAGATTCTATATGATGCGCAATGTAACCTAAATGCATTTTCAGGTAATTCTGCGCTTCCTTAGCTTAGCACAGGCTTAGGAAAACACCAGATTCAATATAGTGTGCAATGGAAAACACCAGATTCGATATGATGTATGTATTTTCGGGTGATTTTGCGCTTCCTTAGCTAAGCTCAGGCTAAGGATTGCTCTATATTCCATATGATGCGCAATGTAACCTGAATGAATTTTTGGGTGATTTTGCGCTTCCTAAGCTAAGCTCAGGCTAAGGATTGCTCTATATTCCATATGATGCGCAATGTAACCTGAATGAATTTTCGGGTGATTTTGCGTTTCCTAAGCTTAGCTCAGGCTTAGGAAAACACCAGATTCCATATGATGCACAAGCATGAAAAATCACCCGAAAATACATTCAGGTTACATTGCGCATCATATGGAGTTGGTGTTTTCCTAAGCCTGAGTTAAGCTTGGAATCTAGAGCAATTTTTAGTCTGAGCTAAGCTTAGGAAGCGCAAAATCACACGAAAATGCATTCAGGTTACACTGCGGATCCATAATAATAACAATATTATAATAAAAATATGGAATCTAGAGCAATTTTTAGCCTGAGCTAAGCTTAGGAAGCGCAAAATCACCCGAAAATACATTCAGGTTACATAGCACATCATATCGACTTTGGTGTTTTCCTAAGCCTGAGCTAAGCTTAGGAAGCGCTAAATCACCTGAAAATGCTTTCATATAGAATCTAGAGCCACCCGCAAAATCTAGAGCAATTATTAGCCTGAGCTAAGCTCAGGAAGCGCAAAATAAACCAAAAATGCATTCAGGTTACATTGCACATGCTAAGGATTGCTCTAGATTCTATATGATGTGCAATGTAGCCTGAATGCATTTTCAGGTGATTTTGCGCTTCCTTAGCTAAGCTCAGGCTTAGGAAAACACCAGATTCCATATGATGTGCAATGTAACCTGAATGTATTTTCGGGTGATTTTGCGTTTCCTAAGCATAGCTCAGGCTTAGGATTGCTCTAGATTCTATATGATGCGCAATGTAACCTTAATGCATTTTCAGATGATTTTGCGCTTCCTAAGCTTAGCTCAGTCTTAGGAAAACGGCAGCCAATTAAACGCCCCATAATAAATTCAAAATTTTCCATAAATAATTCGAAAATTGCCAATAAATAAATAGGGGTGGAAGCAACAATAAACTATAAAAGTTCCATAAACAAATCAAAAAGCGCATAAATAAATCAAAACTCCCCATAAATAATTGATTTTCGAGCAATAAAAAATGCCAGAATTTCCACAAATAAATCAACAATTGCAATAAAAAACTACATTTTTTCCAACAAAAAATTTCGAACATACTACATCACAGAACTATTATGCTAGAAAGACTAAAACTATGTGTGCAATTTAACAGACAATCGCTTGCTGTCCGAACTCGCTAACGCTCGTCGGACTTTAAAAAGGGATAACATCTCTGTTCGCATTCTACCGGGCAAATTCTTGGATCTGTGGATTGCCTAGATCCGAATCGACGCAGTTAAGGCGCGTCGGATTTCGGAAACTTCGGCGGCCTTCTGCCGCCTCAGTTCCTCAATCCTCTATGCGGCTTCGCCGCATGGCTCGGCCGAAACTTTTACTTTACACATTGTTTCGTATATATTGCTAAATTTTCAATTGCTTTTTTGATGTTTTTCAATTGGGAATTTTTGAATTATTTATGGAAAAATCAGATTTATTCATGGAAAATTTAAACTTTTCTGGTGGAAAAAATGTAGTTATTTATTGAAATTTTTGAATTATTTGTGGAAATTCCGATATTTTTTATTGCTCGAAAATCAATTATTTATGGGAAATTTTGATTTATTTATGCACTTTTTGATTTATTTATGGAAATTTTATAGTTTATTATTGCTCCCACCCTTACTTCTTTATTGGCAATTTCTGATTTTGGTATGGAAAATGATGAATTTTCTATGAGTCGTTTATATTTTAGCCTTAGGAAAACACCAGATTCGATATAGTGTGCAATGGAAAACACCAGATTCGATATGATGTGCTATGTAACCTGAATGTATTTTCGGGTGATTTTGCGCTTCCTAAGCTAAGCTCAGGCTAAGGCCTGCTCTATATTACATATGATGCGCAATGTAACCTGAATGAATTTTCGGGTGATTTTGCGCTTCCTAAGCTTAGTTCAGGCTAAGGATTGCTCTAGATTCCATATGATGAGCAATGTAACCTGAATGTATTTTCGGGTGATTTTGCGCTTCCTTAGCTTAGCTCAGGCTTAGGAAAACACCAGATTCCATATGATGTGCAATGTAACCTGAATGCATTTTCGTGTGATTTTGCGCTTCTTAAACTTAGCTCAGGCTTAGGAAAACACCAGATTCCATATGATGCACAATGTAACCTGAATGCATTTTCGGTTGATTTTGCGCTTCCTAAGCATAGCTCAGGCTTAGGATTGTGCATCATTTGGAATCTGGTGTTTTCCTAAGCCTGAGCTAAGCTAAGGAAGCGCAAAATCACCTGAAAATGCATTCAGGTTACATTGCGCATCATATGGAATCTAGAGCAATCCTTAGCCAGAGCGCAAAATCACCCGAAAATACATTCAGGTTACATTGCGTATCATATGGAATCTGGTGTTTTCCTAAGCCTGAGCTAAGTTTAGGAAGCGCAAAATCACACGAAAATGCATTCAGGTTACATTGCGCATCATATGGAATCTAGAGCAATTCTTAGCCTGAGCTAAGCTTAGGAAGCGCAAAATCACCCGAAAATACATTCAGGTTACATTGCGTATCATATGGAATCTTGTGTTTTCCTAAGCTTGAGCTTAGTTTAGGAAGCGCAAAATCACCCGAAAATTCATTCAGGTTACATTGCGCATCATATAAAATCTAGAGCAATCCTAAGCCTGAGCTATGCTTAGGAAACGCAAAATCACCCGAAAATACATTCAGGTTACATTGCACACTATATCGAATCTGGTGTTTTCCTAAGCCTGAGCTAAGCTCAGGAAGCGCAAAATCACCCGAAAATGCATTCAGGTTACATTGCGCATCATATGGAATCTAGAGCAATCCTTAGCCTGAACTAAGTTTAGGAAGCGCAAAATCACACGAAAATGCATCCAGGTTACATTGTGCATCATATGGAATCTAGAGCAATTCTTAGCCTGAGCTAAGCTTAGGAAGCGCAAAATCACCCGAAAATTCATTCAAGTTACATTGCGTATCATATGGAATCTTGTGTTTTCCTAAGCTTGAGCTTAGTTTAGGAAGCGCAAAATCACCCGAAAATTCATTCAGGTTACATTGCGCATCATATAAAATCTAGAGCAATCCTAAGCCTGAGCTATGCTTAGGAAACGCAAAATCACCCGAAAATACATTCAGATTACATTGCACACTATATCGACTTTGGTGTTTTCCTAAGCCTGAGCTAAGCTAAGGAAGCGCAAAATCACCCGAAAATGCATTCAGGTTACATTGCGCATCATATGGAATCTAGAGCAATCCTTAGCCTGAACTAAGCTTAGGAAGCGCAAAATCACCCGAAAATGCATTCAGGTTACATTGCGTATCATATGAAATTTGGTGTTTTTCTAAGCCTGAGCTCATGCTTAGGAAACGCAAAATCACCCGAAAATACATTCAGGTTACATTGCACATCACATGGAATCTGGTGTTTTCCTAAGCCTGAGCTAAGCTAAGGAAGCGCAAAATCACCTGAAAATGCATTCAGGTTACATTGCACATCATATAGAATTTAGAGCAATCCTTAGCATGCGCAATGTAACCTGAATGCATTTTTGGTTGATTTTGCGATTCCTGAGCTTAGCTCAGGCTAAGAGATGCTCTAGATTTTGCGGGTGGCTCTAGATTCGATATGAAAGCATTTTCAGGTGATTTGGCGCTTCCTAAGCTTAGCTCAGGCTTAGGAAAACACCAAAGTCGATATGATGTGCTATGTAACCTGAATGTATTTTCGGGTGATTTTGCGCTTCCTAAGCTCAGGCTAAAAATTGCTCTAGATTCCATATTTTTATTATAATAATATTATTATTATGGATCCGCAATGTAACCTGAATGCATTTTCGTGTGATTTTGCGCTTCCTAAGCTTAGCTCAGACTAAAAATTGCTCTAGATTCCAAGCTCAACTCAGGCTTAGGAAAACACCAACTCCATATGATGCGCAATGTAACCTGAATGTATTTTCGGGTGATTTTTCATGCTAAGGATTGTGCATCATATGGAATCTGGTGTTTTCCTAAGCCTGAGCTAAGCTTAGGAAGCGCAAAATCACCCGAAAATTCATTCAGGTTACAATGCGCATCATATGGAATATATAGCAATCCTTAGCCTGAGCTTAGCTTAGGAAGCGCAAAATCACCCGAAAATACATTCAGGTTACATAGCACATCATATCGACTTTGGTGTTTTCCTAAGCCTGAGCTAAGCTTAGCGCCAAATCACCTGAAAATGCATTTATATAGAATCTAGAGCCACCCGCAAAATCTAGAGCAATTCTTCGCCTGAGCTAAGCTCAGAAAACGCAAAATCAACCAAAAATGCATTCAGATTACATTGCGCATGCTTAGGATTGCTCTAGATTCTATATAATGTGCAATGTAACCTGAATGCATTTTCAGGTGATTTTGCGCTTCCTTAGCTTAGCTCAGGCTTAGGAAAACACCAGATTCCATATGATGTGCAATGTAACCTGAATGTATTTTCGGGTGATTTTGCGTTTCCTAAGCATGAGCTCAGGCGTAGAAAAACACAAAATTTCATATGATACGCAATGTAAGCTGAATGCATTATCGGGTGATTTTGCGCTTCCTAAGCTTAGTTCAGGCTAAGGATTGCTCTAGATTCCATATGATGCGCAATGTAACCTAAATGCATTTCCGGGTGATTTTGCGCTTCCTTAGCTTAGCTCAGGCTTAGGAAAACACCAGATTCGATATAGTGTGCAATGTAACCTGAATGTATTTTCGGGTGATTTTGCGTTTCCTAAGCATAGCTCAGGCTTAGGATTGCTCTAGATTTTATATGATGCGCAATGTAACCTGAATGAATTTTCGGGTGATTTTGCGCTTCCTAAACTAAGCTCAGGCTTAGGAAAACACCAGATTCCATATAATACGCCATGTAACCTGAATGTATTTTCGGGTGATTTGCGCTTCCTAAGCTTAGCTCAGGCTAAGAATTGCTCTAGGGTAATTGATCCGATCATGGAGGAGTTAAGCGCTGGGTTCATGTTTAAACCACAATTGTATCGCCCCAAGCAAACTTTTTACATGGATTGAATTGAAATTAATAAAATCCATCCTTAATCCACGGGAAAATAACGAAATATTGCCACTTTGATGTTGTTATGAGCATTTTATTCGTTTTTATCTGAAAGATCATTGTGTTCCTAATGTTGCGGTATGTGTTCCTAATGTTGCGGTATTTTGTTCCTATTGTTGCGGTATTCCATTGAAATCATATGGGATACCGCAACATTAGGAACACTACCGCAACAATAGGAACACAGCAGCAAACACATTTATGAAAATATTTTTTTAAAATAGGTTTTTGGGCAAATCTTAAGCAAACAAATGGTGCAATCTCATAATTTAAGCACCATACATCTATTAAAAATACCTTTTGGTAACATTTCAGTCGAAAAAGTGCTCAATTGCCATTACCGCAACAATAGGTACTACCGCAACGATGGGAACAATTACCCTAGATTCCATATGATGCGCAATGTAACCTGAATGCATTTTCGTGTGATTTTGCGCTTCCTAAACTTAGCTCAGGCTTAGGAAAACACCAGATTCCATATGATACGCAATGTAACCTGAATGTATTTTTGGGTGATTTTGCGCTTCCAAAGCTTAGCTCTGGCTAAGGATTGCTCTAGATTCCATATGATGCGCAATGTAACCTGAATGCATTTTCGGGTGATTTTGCGCTTCCTTAGTTTAGCTCAGGCTTAGGAAAACACCAGATTCCAAATGATAAACAAGCATGAGCTAAGCTTAGGAAGCGCAAAATCACCCGAAAATGCATTCAGGTTACATTGCGCATCATATGGAATCTAGAGCAATCCTTAGCCTGAACTAAGCTTAGGAAGCGCAAAATCACCCGAAAATTCATTCAGGTTACATTGCGCATCATATGGAATATGGAGCAATCCTTAGCCTGAGCTTAGCTTGAGAAGCACAAAATCACCCGAAAATACATTCAGGTTACATAGCACATCACATATCGAATCTGGTGTTTTCCATTGCACACTATAGCGAATCTGGTGTTTTCCTAAGCCTGAGCTAAGTTTAGGAAGCGCAAAATCATCTGAAAATGCATTAAGGTTACATTGCGCATCATATAGAATCTAGAGCAATCTTAAGCCTGAGCTATGCTTAGGAAACGCAAAATCACCCGTAAATACATTCAGGTTACATTGCACATCATATGGAATCTAGAGCAATCCTTAGCCTGAACTAAGCTTAGGAAGCGCAAAATCACCCGAAAATTCATTCAGGTTACATTGCGCATCATATGGAATATAGAGCAATCCTTAGCCTGAGCTTAGCTTAGGAAGCGCAAAATCACCCGAAAATACATACATCATATCGAATCTGGTGTTTTCCATTGCACACTATATTGAATCTGGTGTTTTCCTAAGCCTGTGCTAAGCTTAGGAAGCGCAGAATTACTCGAAAATGCATTTAGGTTACATTGCGCATCATATAGAATCTAGAGCAATCCTAAGCCTGAGCTATGCTTAGGAAGCGCACAATCACCTGAAAATGCATTCAGGTTACATTGCGCATCATATGGAATCTAGAGCAATCCTTAGCCTGAACTAAGCTTAGGAAGCGCAAAATCACCCGAAAATTCATTCAGGTTACATTGCGCATCATATGGAATATAGAGCAATCCTTAGCCTGAGCTTAGCTTAGGAAGCGCAAAATCACCCGAAAATACATTCAGGTTACATAGCACATCATATCGACTTTGGTGTTTTCTTAAGCCTGAGCTAAGCTTAGCGCTAAATCACCTGAAAATGCATTCATATAGAATCTAGAGCCACCCGCAAAATCTAGAGCAATTCTTAGCCTAAGCTAAGCTCAGAAAGCGCAAAATCAACCAAAAATGCATTCAGGTTTCATTGCGCATGCTTTGGATTGCTCTAGATTCTATATAATGTGCAATGTAACCTGTTTGCATTTTCAGGTGATTTTGCGCTTCCTTAGCTTAGCTCAGGCTTAGGAAAACACCAGATTCCATATGATGTGCAATGTAACCTGAATGTATTTTCGGGTGATTTTGCGTTTCCTAAGCATGAGCTCAGGCTTAGAAAAACACCAAATTTCATATGATACGCAATGTAACCTGAATGCATTTTCGGGTGATTTTGCGCTTCCTAAGCTTAGTTCAGGCTAAGGATTGCTCTAGATTCCATATGATGCGCAATGTAACCTGAATGCATTTTCGGGTGATTTTGCGCTTCCTTAGCTTAGCTCAGGCTTAGGAAAACACCAAAGTCGATATAGTGTGCAATGTAATCTGAATGTATTTTCGGGTGATTTTGCGTTTCCTAAGCATAGCTCAGGCTTAGGATTGCTCTAGATTTTATATGATGCGCAATGTAACCTGAATGAATTTTCGGGTGATTTTGCGCTTCCTAAACTAAGCTCAAGCTTAGGAAAACACAAGATTCCATATGATACGCAATGTAACTTGAATGAATTTTCGGGTGATTTTGCGCTTCCTAAGCTTAGCTCAGGCTAAGAATTGCTCTAGATTCCATATGATGCGCAATGTAACCTGGATGCATTTTCGTGTGATTTTGCGCTTCCTAAACTTAGTTCAGGCTAAGGATTGCTCTAGATTCCATATGATGCGCAATGTAACCTGAATGCATTTTCGGGTGATTTTGCGCTTCCTAAGCATAGCTCAGGCTAAGGATTGCTCTAGATTCCATATGATGCGCAATGTAACCTGAATGCATTTTCGAGTGATTTTGCGCTGAGCCTGAGCTAAGTTTAAGAAGCGCAAAATCACACGAAAATGCATTCAGGTTACATTGCACATCATATGGAATCTGGTGTTTTCCTAAGCCTGAGCTAAGCTAAGGAAGCGCAAAATCACCCGAAAATGCATTCAGGTTACATTGCTCATCATATGGAATCTAGAGCAATCCTTAGCCTGAACTAAGCTTAGGAAGCGCAAAATCACCCGAAAATTCATTCAGGTTACATTGCGCATCATATGTAATATAGAGCAGGCCTTAGCCTGAGCTTAGCTTAGGAAGCGCAAAATCACCCGAAAATACATTCAGGTTACATAGCACATCATATAGAATCTGGTGTTTTCCATTGCACACTATATCGAATCTGGTGTTTTCCTAAGCCTGAGCTAAGCTTAGGAAGCGCAAAATCATCTGAAAATGCATTAAGGTTACATTGCGCATCATATAGAATCTAGAGCAATCCTAAGCCTGAGCTATGCTTAGGAAACGCAAAATCACCCGAAAATACATTCAGGTTACATTGCACATCATATGGAATCTGGTGTTTTCCTAAGCCTGAGCTAAGCTAAGGAAGCGCAAAATCACCTGAAAATGCATTCAGGCTACATTGCACATCATATAGAATCTAGAGCAATCCTTAGCATGTGCAATGTAACCTGAATGCATTTTTGGTTTATTTTGCGCTTCCTGAGCTTAGCTCAAGCTAATAGTTGCTCTAGATTTTGCGGGTGGCTCTAGATTCTATATGAAAGCATTTTCAGGTGATTTGGCGCTTCCTAAGCTTAGCTCAGGCTAAGGAAAACACCAAAGTCGATATGATGTGCTATGTAACCTGAATGTATTTTCGGGTGATTTTGCGCTTCCTAAGCTTAGCTCAGGCTAAAAATTGCTCTAGATTTCAAGCTTAACTCAGGCTTAGGAAAACACCAACTCCATATGATGCGCAATGTAACCTGAATGTATTTTCGGGTGATTTTTCATGCTTAGGATTGTGCATCATATGGAATCTGGTGTTTTCCTAAGCCTGAGCTAAGCTTAGGAAGCGCAAAATCACCCGAAAATTCATTCAGGTTACATTGCGCATCATATGGAATATAGAGCAATCCTTAGCCTGAGCTTAGCTTAGGAAGCGCAAAATCACCCGAAAATTCATTCAGGTTACATTGCGCATCATATGGAATATAGAGCAATCCTTAGCCTGAGCTTAACCTAGGAAGCGCAAAATCACCCGAAAATACATACATCATATCGAATCTGGTGTTTTCCATTGCACACTATATTGAATCTGGTGTTTTCCTAAGCCTGTGCTAAGCTTAGGAAGCGCAGAATTACCTGAAAATGCATTTAGGTTACATTGCGCATCATATAGAATCAAGAGCAATCCTAAGCCTGAGCTATGCTTAGGAAGCGCACAATCACCCGAAAATGCATTCAGGTTACATTGTGCATCATATGGAATCTGGCGTTTTCCTAATCCTGAGCTAAGTTTAGGAAGCGCAAAATCACTCGAAAATGCATTCAGGTTACATTGCGCATCATATGGAATCTAGAGCAATCCTTAGCCTGAGCTAAGCTAAGGAAGCGCAAAATCACCCGAAAATACATTCAGGTTACATTGCGTATCATATGTAACTAAGCTTAGGAAGCGCAAAATCACCTGAAAATGCATTCAGGTTACATTGCGCATCATATGGAATCTAGAGCAATCCTTAGCCTGAACTAAGCTTAGGAAGCGCAAAATCACCCGAAAATTCATTCAGGTTACATTGCGCGTCATATGGAATATAGAGCAATCCTTAGCCTGAGCTTAGCTTAGGAAGCGCAAAATCACCCGAAAATACATTCAGGTTACATAGAATATCATATCGAATCTGGTGTTTTCCATTGCACACTATATTGAATCTGGTGTTTTCCTAAGCCTGAGCTAGGCTTAGGAAGCGCAGAATCACCTGAAAATGCATTTAGGTTACATTGCGCATCATATAGAATCTAGAGCAATCCTAAGCCTGAGCTATGCTTAGGAAGCGCAAAATCACCCGAAATTGCATTCAGGTTACATTGTGCATCATATGGAATCTGGTGTTTTCCTAAGCCTGAGCTAAGTTTAGAAAGCGCAAAATCACTCGAAAATGCATTCATGTTACATTGCGCATCATATGGAATCTAGAGCAATCCTTAGCCTGAGCTATGCTTAGGAAGCGCAAAATCACCCGAAAATTCATTCAGGTTACATTGCGTATCATATGGAATCTGGTGTTTTCCTAAGCCTGAGCTAAGTTTAGGAAGCGCAAAATCACACGAAAATGCATTTAGGTTACATTGCACATCATATAGAATCTAGAGCAATCCTAAGCCTGAGCTATGCTTAGGAAGCGCAAAATCAACCGAAAATGCATTCAGGTTACATTGCGTATCATATGGAATCTGGTGTTTTCCTAAGCCTGAGCTAAGCTTAGGAAGCGCAAAATCACCCGAAAATGCATTCAGGTTACATTGCGCATCATATGGAATCTAGAGCAATCCTTAGCCTGAACTAAGCTTAGGAAGCGCAAAATCACCCGAAAATTCATTCAGGTTACATTGCGCATCATATGGAATATAGAGCAATCCTTAGCCTGAGCTTAGCTTAGGAAGCGCAAAATCACCCGAAAATACATTCAGGTTACATAGCACATCATATCGACTTTGGTGTTTTCTTAAGCCTGAGCTAAGCTTAGCGCAAAATCACCTGAAAATGCATTCATATAGAATCTAGAGCCACCCGCAAAATCTAGAGCAATTCTTAGCCTAAGCTAAGCTCAGAAAGCGCAAAATCAACCAAAAATGCATTCAGGTTTCATTGCGCATGCTTAGGATTGCTCTAGATTCTATATAATGTGCAATGTAACCTGTTTGCATTTTCAGGTGATTTTGCGCTTCCTTAGCTTAGCTCAGGCTTAGGAAAACACCAGATTCCATATGATGTGCAATGTAACCTGAATGTATTTTCGGGTGATTTTGCGTTTCCTAAGCATGAGCTCAGGCTTAGAAAAACACCAAATTTCATATGATACGCAATGTAACCTGAATGCATTTTCGGGTGATTTTGCGCTTCCTAAGCTTAGTTCAGGCTAAGGATTGCTCTAGATTCCATATGATGCGCAATGCAACCTGAATGCATTTTCGGGTGATTTTGCGCTTCCTTAGCTTAGCTGAGGCTTAGGAAAACACCAAAGTCGATATAGTGTGCAATGTAATCTGAATGTATTTTCGGGTGATTTTGCGTTTCCTAAGCATAGCTCAGGCTTAGGATTGCTCTAGATTTTATATGATGCGCAATGTAACCTGAATGAATTTTCGGGTGATTTTGCGCTTCCTAAACTAAGCTCAAGCTTAGGAAAACACAAGATTCCATATGATACGCAATGTAACTTGAATGAATTTTCGGGTGATTGTGCGCTTCCTAAGCTTAGCTCAGGCTAAGAATTGCTCTAGATTCCATATGATGCGCAATGTAACCTGGATGCATTTTCGTGTGATTTTGCGCTTCCTAAACTTAGTTCAGGCTAAGGATTGCTCTAGATTCCATATGATGCGCAATGTAACATGAATGCATTTTCGGGTGATTTTGCGCTTCCTAAGCATAGCTCAGGCTAAGGATTGCTCTAGATTCCATATGATGCGCAATGTAACCTGAATGCATTTTCGAGTGATTTTGCGCTGAGCCTGAGCTAAGTTTAAGAAGCGCAAAATCACACGAAAATGCATTCAGGTTACATTGCACATCATATGGAATCTGGTGTTTTCCTAAGCCTGAGCTAAGCTAAGGAAGCGCAAAATCACCCGAAAATGCATTCAGGTTACATTGCTCATCATATGGAATCTAGAGCAATCCTTAGCCTGAACTAAGCTTAGGAAGCGCAAAATCACCCGAAAATTCATTCAGGTTACATTGCGCATCATATGTAATATAGAGCAGGCCTTAGCCTGAGCTTAGCTTAGGAAGCGCAAAATCACCCGAAAATACATTCAGGTTACATAGCACATCATATAGAATCTGGTGTTTTCCATTGCACACTATATCGAATCTGGTGTTTTCCTAAGCCTGAGCTAAGCTTAGGAAGCGCAAAATCATCTGAAAATGCATTAAGGTTACATTGCGCATCATATAGAATCTAGAGCAATCCTAAGCCTGAGCTATGCTTAGGAAACGCAAAATCACCCGAAAATACATTCAGGTTACATTGCACATCATATGGAATCTGGTGTTTTCCTAAGCCTGAGCTAAGCTAAGGAAGCGCAAAATCACCTGAAAATGCATTCAGGCTACATTGCACATCATATAGAATCTAGAGCAATCCTTAGCATGTGCAATGTAACCTGAATGCATTTTTGGTTTATTTTGCGCTTCCTGAGCTTAGCTCAGGCTAATAGTTGCTCTAGATTTTGCGGGTGGCTCTAGATTCTATATGAAAGCATTTTCAGGTGATTTGGCGCTTCCTAAGCTTAGCTCAGGCTTAGGAAAACACCAAAGTCGATAAGATGTGCTATGTAACCTGAATGTATTTTCGGGTGATTTTGCGCTTCCTAAGCTTAGCTCAGGCTAAAAATTGCTCTAGATTCCATATTTTTATTATAATATTGTTATTATTATGGATCCGCAATGTAACCTGAATGCATTTTCGTGTGATTTTGCGCTTCCTAAGCTTAGCTCAGACTAAAAATTGCTCTAGATTCCAAGCTTAACTCAGGCTTAGGAAAACACCAACTCCATATGATGCGCAATGTAACCTGAATGTATTTTCGGGTGATTTTTCATGCTTAGGATTGTGCATCATATGGAATCTGGTGTTTTCCTAAGCCTGAGCTAAGCTTAGGAAGCGCAAAATCACCCGAAAATTCATTCAGGTTACATTGCGCATCATATGGAATATAGAGCAATCCTTAGCCTGAGCTTAGCTTAGGAAGCGCAAAATCACCCGAAAATTCATTCAGGTTACATTGCGCATCATATGGAATATAGAGCAATCCTTAGCCTGAGCTTAGCTTAGGAAGCGCAAAATCACCCGAAAATACATACATCATATCGAATCTGGTGTTTTCCATTGCACACTATATTGAATCTGGTGTTTTCCTAAGCCTGTGCTAAGCTTAGGAAGCGCAGAATTACATGAAAATGCATTTAGGTTACATTGCGCATCATATAGAATCTAGAGCAATCCTAAGCCTGAGCTATGCTTAGGAAGCGCACAATCACCCGAAAATGCATTCAGGTTACATTGTGCATCATATGGAATCTGGCGTTTTCCTAATCCTGAGCTAAGTTTAGGAAGCGCAAAATCACTCGAAAATGCATTCAGGTTACATTGCGCATCATATGGAATCTAGAGCAATCCTTAGCCTGAGCTAAGCTAAGGAAGCGCAAAATCACCCGAAAATACATTCAGGTTACATTGCGTATCATATGTAACTAAGCTAAGGAAGCGCAAAATCACCTGAAAATGCATTCAGGTTACATTGCGCATCATATGGAATCTAGAGCAATCCTTAGCCTGAACTAAGCTTAGGAAGCGCAAAATCACCCGAAAATTCATTCAGGTTACATTGCGCGTCATATGGAATATAGAGCAATCCTTAGCCTGAGCTTAGCTTAGGAAGCGCAAAATCACCCGAAAATACATTCAGGTTACATAGCATATCATATCGAATCTGGTGTTTTCCATTGCACACTATATTGAATCTGGTGTTTTCCTAAGCCTGAGCTAGGCTTAGGAAGCGCAGATTCACCTGAAAATGCATTTAGGTTACATTGCGCATCATATAGAATCTAGAGCAATCCTAAGCCTGAGCTATGCTTAGGAAGCGCAAAATCACCCGAAATTGCATTCAGGTTACATTGTGCGTCATATGGAATCTGGTGTTTTCCTAAGCCTGAGCTAAGTTTAGGAAGCGCAAAATCACTCGAAAATGCATTCAGGTTACATTGCGCATCATATGGAATCTGGAGCAATCCTTAGCCTGAGCTATGCTTAGGAAGCGCAAAATCACCCGAAAATTCATTCAGGTTACATTGCGTATCATATGGAATCTGGTGTTTTCCTAAGCCTGAGCTAAGTTTAGGAAGCGCAAAATCACACGAAAATGCATTTAGGTTACATTGCACATCATATAGAATCTAGAGCAATCCTAAGCCTGAGCTATGCTTAGGAAGCGCAAAATCAACCGAAAATGCATTCAGGTTACATTGCACATCATATGGAATCTGGTGTTTTCCTAAGCCTGAGCTAAGCTTAGGAAGCGCAAAATCACCCGAAAATGCATTCAGGTTACATTGCGCATCATATGGAATCTAGAGCAATCCTTAGCCTGAACTAAGCTTAGAAAGCGCAAAATCACCCGAAAATTCATTCAGGTTACATTGCGCATCATATGGAATATAGAGCAATCCTTAGCCTGAGCTTAGCTTAGGAAGCGCAAAAACACCCGAAAATACATTCAGGTTACATAGCACATCATATCGACTTTGGTGTTTTCTTAAGCCTGAGCTAAGCTTAGCGCTAAATCACCTGAAAATGCATTCATATAGAATCTAGAGCCACCCGCAAAATCTAGAGCAATTCTTAGCCTAAGCTAAGCTCAGAAAGCGCAAAATCAACCAAAAATGCATTCAGGTTTCATTGCGCATGCTTAGGATTGCTCTAGATTCTATATAATGTGCAATGTAACCTGTTTGCATTTTCAGGTGATTTTGCGCTTCCTTAGCTTAGCTCAGGCTTAGGAAAACACCAGATTCCATATGATGTGCAATGTAACCTGAATGTATTTTCGGGTGATTTTGCGTTTCCTAAGCATGAGCTCAGGCTTAGAAAAACACCAAATTTCATATGATACGCAATGTAACCTGAATGCATTTTCGGGTGATTTTGCGCTTCCTTAGCTTAGCTCAGGCTTAGGAAAACACCAAAGTCGATATAGTGTGCAATGTAACCTGAATGTATTTTCGGGTGATTTTGCGTTTCCTAAGCATAGCTCAGGCTTAGGATTGCTCTAGATTTAATATGATGCGCAATGTAACCTGAATGAATTTTCGGGTGATTTTGCGCTTCCTAAACTAAGCTTAAGCTTAGGAAAACACAAGATTCCATATGATACGCAATGTAACTTGAATGAATTTTCGGGTGATTTTGCGCTTCCTAAGCTTAGCTCAGGCTAAGAATTGCTCTAGATTCCATATGATGCGCAATGTAACCTGGATGCATTTTCGTGTGATTTTGCGCTTCCTAAACTTAGTTCAGGCTAAGGATTGCTCTAGATACCATATGATGCGCAATGTAACCTGAATGCATTTTCGGGTGATTTTGCGCTTCCTGAGCTTAGCTCAGGCTTAGGAAAACACCAGATTCGATATAGTGTGCAATGTAACCT
>NC_085138.1:211809822-211831822 GCF_035046485.1 Aedes albopictus
AGGTTACATTGCTCATCATATGGAATCTAGAGCAATCCTTAGCCTGAACTAAGCTTAGGAAGTGCAAAATCACCCGAAAATTCATTCAGGTTACATTGCGCATCATATGTAATATAGAGCAGGCCTTAGCCTGAGCTTAGCTTAGGAAGCGCAAAATCACCCGAAAATACATTCAGGTTACATAGCACATCATATCGAATTTGGTGTTTTCCATTGCACACTATATCGAATCTGGTGTTTTCCTAAGCCTGAGCTAAGCTTAGGAAGCGCAATGATGCGCAATGTAACCTGAATGCATTTTAAGGTGATTTTGCGCTTCCTTAGCTTAGCTCAGGCTTAGGAAAACACCAGATTCCAAATGATGCACAATCCTAAGCATGAGCTAAGCTTAGGAAGCGCAAAATCACCCGAAAATACATTCAGGTTACATTGTGCATCATATGGAATCTGGTGTTTTCCTAAGCCTGAGCTAAGTTTAGGAAGCGCAAAATCACTCGAAAATGCATTCAGGTTACATTGCGCATCATATGGAATCTAGAGCAATCCTTAGCCTGAACTAAGCTTAGGAAGCGCAAAATCACCCGAAAATACATTCAGGTTACATTGCGTATCATATGGAATCTGGTGTTTTCCTAAGCCTGAGCTTAGTTTAGGAAGCGCAAAATCACACGAAAATGCATTCAGGTTACATTGCACATCATATGGAATCTGGTGTTTTCCTAAGCCTGAGCTAAGCTAAGGAAGCGCAAAATCACCTGAAAATGCATTCAGGTTACATTGCGCATCATATGGAATCTAGAGCAATCCTTAGCCTGAACTAAGCTTAGGATGCGCAAAATCACCCGAAAATTCATTCAGGTTACATTGCGCATCATATGGAATATAGAGCAATCCTTAGCCTGAGCTTAGCTTAGGAAGCGCAAAATCACCCGAAAATACATTCAGGTTACATAGCACATCATATCGAATCTGGTGTTTTCCATTGCACACTATATTGAATCTGGTGTTTTCCTAAGCCTGAGCTAAGCTTAGGAAGCGCAGAATCACCTGAAAATGCATTTAGGTTACATTGCGCATTATATAGAATCTAGAGCAATCCTAAGCCTGAGCTATGCTTAGGAAGCGCAAAATCACCCGAAAATGCATTCAGGTTACATTGTACATCATATGGAATCTGGTGTTTTCCTAAGCCTGAGCTAAGTTTAGGAAGCGCAAAATCACTCGAAAATGCATTCATGTTACATTGCGCATCATATGGAATCTAGAGCAATCCTTAGCCTGAGCTAAGCTAAGGAAGCGCAAAATCACCTGAAAATGCATTCAGGCTACATTGCACATCATATAGAATCTAGAGCAATCCTTAGCATGTGCAATGTAACCTGAATGCATTTTTGGTTTATTTTGCGCTTCCTGAGCTTAGCTCAGGCTAATAATTGCTCTAGATTTTGCGGGTGGCTCTAGATTCTATATGAAAGCATTTTCAGGTGATTTGGCGCTTCCTAAGCTTAGGAAAACACCAAAGTCGATATGATGTGCTATGTAACCTGAATGTATTTTCGGGTGATTTTGCGCTTCCTAAGCTTAGCTCAGGCTAAAAATTGCTCTAGATTCCATATTTTTATTATAATATTGTTATTATTATGGATCCGCAATGTAACCTGAATGCATTTTCGTGTGATTTTGCGCTTCCTAAGCTTAGCTCAGACTAAAAATTGCTCTAGATTCCAAGCTTAACTCAGGCTTAGGAAAACACCAACTCCATATGATGCGCAATGTAACCTGAATGTATTTTCGGGTGATTTTTCATGCTTAGGATTGTGCATCATATGGAATCTGGTGTTTTCCTAAGCCTGAGCTAAGCTTAGGAAGCGCAAAATCACCCGAAAATTCATTCAGGTTACATTGCGCATCATATGGAATATAGAGCAATCCTTAGCCTGAGCTTAGCTTAGGAAGCGCAAAATCACCCGAAAATTCATTCAGGTTACATTGCGCATCATATGGAATATAGAGCAATCCTTAGTCTGAGCTTAGCTTAGGAAGCGCAAAATCACCCGAAAATACATACATCATATCGAATCTGGTGTTTTCCATTGCACACTATATTGAATCTGGTGTTTTCCTAAGCCTGTGCTAAGCTTAGGAAGCGCAGAATCACCTGAAAATGCATTTAGGTTACATTGCGCATCATATAGAATCTAGAGCAATCCTAAGCCTGAGCTATGCCTAGGAAGCGCAAAATCACCCGAAAATGCATTCAGGTTACATTGTGCATCATATGGAATCTGGCGTTTTCCTAATCCTGAGCTAAGGAAGCGCAAAATCACTCGAAAATGCATTCAGGTTACATTGCGCATCATATGGAATCTAGAGCAATCCTTAGCCTGAGCTAAGCTAAGGAAGCGCAAAATCACACGAAAATACATTCAGGTTACATGCGTATCATATGTAACTAAGCTAAGGAAGCGCAAAATCACCTGAAAATGCATTCAGCAATCCTTAGCCTGAACTAAGCTAAGGAAGCGCAAAATCACCCGAAAATTCATTCAGGTTACATTGCGCATCATATGGAATATAGAGCAATCCTTAGCCTGAGCTTAGCTTAGGAAGCGCAAAATCACCCGAAAATACATTCAGGTTACATAGCACATCATATCGAATCTGGTGTTTTCCATTGCACACTATATCGAATCTGGTGTTTTCCTAAGCCTGAGCTAGGTTTAGGAAGCGCAGAATCACCTGAAAATGCATTTAGGTTACATTGCGCATCATATAGAATCTAGAGCAATCCTAAGCCTGAGCTATGCTTAGGAAGCGCAAAATCACCCGAAAATGCATTCAGGTTACATTGTGCATCATATGGAATCTGGCGTTTTCCTAATCCTGAGCTAAGGAAGCGCAAAATCACTCGAAAATGCATTCAGGTTACATTGCGCATCATATGGAATCTAGAGCAATCCTCAGCCTGAGCTAAGCTAAGGAAGCGCAAAATCACACGGAAATACATTCAGGTTACATGCGTATCATATGTAACTAAGCTAAGGAAGCGCAAAATCACCTGAAAATGCATTCAGGTTACATTGCGCATCATATGGAATCTAGAGCAATCCTTAGCCTGAACTAAGCTAAGGAAGCGCAAAATAACCCGAAAATTCATTCAGGTTACATTGCGCATCATATGGAATATAGAGCAATCCTTAGCCTGAGCTTAGCTTAGGAAGCGCAAAATCACCCGAAAATACATTCAGGTTACATAGCACATCATATCGAATCTGGTGTTTTCCATTGCACACTATATTGAATCTGGTGTTTTCCTAAGCCTGAGCTAGGTTTAGGAAGCGCAGAATCACCTGAAAATGCATTTAGGTTACATTGCGCATCATATAGAATCTAGAGCAATCCTAAGCCTGAGCTATGCTTAGGAAGCGCAAAATCACCCGAAATTGCATTCAGGTTACATTGTGCATCATATGGAATCTGGTGTTTTCCTAAGCCTGAGCTAAGTTTAGGAAGCGCAAAATCACTCGAAAATGCATTCATGTTACATTGCGCATCATATGGAATCTAGAGCAATCCTTAGCCTGAGCTAAGCTTAGGAAGCGCAAAATCACCCGAAAATACATTCAGGTTACATTGCGTATCATATGGAATCTGGTGTTTTCCTTAGCCTGAGCTCAGTTTAGGAAGCGCAAAATCACACGAAAATGCATTAAGGTTACATTGCACATCATATAGAATCTAGAGCAATCCTAAGCCTGAGCTATGCTTCGGAAGCGCAAAATCAACCGAAAATGCATTCAGGTTACATTGCACATCATATGGAATCTGGTGTTTTCCTAAGCCTGAGCTAAGCTTAGGAAGCGCAAAATCACCCGAAAATGCATTCAGGTTACATTGCGCATCATATGGAATCTAGAGCAATCCTTAGCCTGAGCTAAGCTAAGGAAGCGCAAAATAACACGAAAATACATTCAGGTTACATGCGTATCATATGTAGCTAAGCTAAGGAAGCGCAAAATCACCTGAAAATGCATTCAGGTTACATTGCGCATCATATGGAATCTAGAGCAATCCTTAGCCTGAACTAAGCTAAGGAAGCGCAAAATCATCCGAAAATTCATTCAGGTTACATTGCGCATCATATGGAATATAGAGCAATCCTTAGCCTGAGCTTAGCTTAGGAAGCGCAAAATCACCCGAAAATACATTCAGGTTACATAGTACATCATATCGACTTTGGTGTTTTCCTAAGCCTGAGCTAAGCTTAGCGCCAAATCACCTGAAAATGCATTCACATAGAATCTAGAGCCACCCGCAAAATTTAGAGCAATTCTTAGCCTAAGCTAAGCTCAGAAAGCGCAAAATCAACCAAAAATGCATTCAGGTTACATTGCGCATGCTTAGGATTGCTCTAGATTCTATATAATGTGCAATGTAACCTGATTGCATTTTCAGGTGATTTTGCGCTTCCATAGCTTAGCTCAGGCTTAGGAAAACACCAGATTCCATATGATGTGCAATGTAACCTGAATGTATTTTCGGGTGATTTTGCGTTTCCTAAGCATGAGCTCAGGCTTAGAAAAACACCAAATTTCATATGATACGCAATGTAACCTGAATGCATTTTCGGGTGATTTTGCGCTTCCTTAGCTTAGCTCAGGCTTAGGAAAACACCAGATTCGATATAGTGTTCAATGTAACCTGAATGTATTTTCGGGTGATTTTGCGCTTCCTAAGCATAGCTCAGGCTTAGGATTTCTCTAGATTTTATATGATGCGCAATGTAACCTGAATGAATTTTCGGGTGATTTTGCGCTTCCTAAACTAAGCTCAAGCTTAGGAAAACACAAGATTACATATGATACGCAATGTAACCTGAATGTATTTTCGGGTGATTTTGCGCTTCCTAAGCTTAGCTCTGGCTAAGGATTGCTCTAGATTCCATATGATGCGCAATGTAACCTGAATGCATTTTCAGGTGATTTTGCGCTTCCTTAGCTTAGCTCAGGCTTAGGAAAACACCAGATTCCAAATGATGCACAATCCTAAGCATGAGCTAAGCTTAGGAAGCGCAAAATCACCCGAAAATACATTCAGGTTACATTGTGCATCATATGGAATCTGGTGTTTTCCTAAGCCTGAGCTAAGTTTAGGAAGCGCAAAATCATTCGAAAATGCATTCAGGTTACATTGCGCATCATATGGAATCTAGAGCAATCCTTAGCCTGAACTAAGCTTAGGAAGCGCAAAATCACCCGAAAATACATTCAGGTTACATTGCGTATCATATGGAATCTGGTGTTTTCCTAAGCCTGAGCTTAGCTTAGGAAGCGCAAAATCACACGAAAATGCATTCAGGTTACATTGCACATCATATGGAATCTGGTGTTTTCCTAAGCCTGAGCTAAGCTAAGGAAGCGCAAAATCACCTGAAAATGCATTCAGGTTACATTGCGCATCATATGGAATCTAGAGCAATCCTTAGCCTGAACTAAGCTTAGGAAGCGCAAAATCACCCGAAAATTCATTCAGGTTACATTGCGCATCATATGGAATATAGAGCAATCCTTAGCCTGAGCTTAGCTTAGGAAGCGCAAAATCACCCGAAAATACATTCAGGTTACATAGCACATCATATCGAATCTGGTGTTTTCCATTGCACACTATATTGAATCTGGTGTTTTCCTAAGCCTGAGCTAAGCTTAGGAAGCGCAGAATCACCTGAAAATGCATTTAGGTTACATTGAGCATCATATAGAATCTAGAGCAATCCTAAGCCTGAGCTATGCTTAGAAAGCGCAAAATCACCCGAAAATGCATTCAGGTTACATTGTACATCATATGGAATCTGGTGTTTTCCTAAGCCTGAGCTAAGTTTAGGAAGCGCAAAATCACTCGAAAATGCATTCATGTTACATTGCGCATCATATGGAATCTAGAGCAATCCTTAGCCTGAGCTAAGCTTAGGAAGCGCAAAATCACCCGAAAATACATTCAGGTTACATTGCGTATCATATGGAATCTGGTGTTTTCCTAAGCCTGAGCTAAGTTTAGGAAGCGCAAAATCACACGAAAATGCATTCATGTTACATTGCGCATCATATGGAATCTAGAGCAATCCTTAGCCTGAGCTAAGCTAAGGAAGCGCAAAATCACCTGAAAATGCATTCAGACTACATTGCACATCATATAGAATCTAGAGCAATCCTTAGCATGTGCAATGTAACCTGAATGCATTTTTGGTTTATTTTGCGCTTCCTGAGCTTAGCTCAGGCTAATAATTGCTCTAGATTTTGCGGGTGGCTCTAGATTCTATATGAAAGCATTTTCAGGTGATTTGGCGCTTCCTAAGCTTAGGAAAACACCAAAGTCGATATGATGTGCTATGTAACCTGAATGTATTTTCGGGTGATTTTGCGCTTCCTAAGCTTAGCTCAGGCTAAAAATTGCTCTAGATTCCATATTTTTATTATAATATTGTTATTATTATGGATCCGCAATGTAACCTGAATGCATTTTCGTGTGATTTTGCGCTTCCTTAGCTTAGCTCAGACTAAAAATTGCTCTAGATTCCAAGCTTAACTCAGGCTTAGGAAAACACCAACTCCATATGATGCGCAATGTAACCTGAATGTATTTTCGGGTGATTTTTCATGCTTAGGATTGTGCATCATATGGAATCTGGTGTTTTCCTAAGCCTGAGCTAAGCTTAGGAAGCGCAAAATCACCCGAAAATTCATTCAGGTTACATTGCGCATCATATGGAATATAGAGCAATCCTTAGCCTGAGCTTAGCTTAGGAAGCGCAAAATCACCCGAAAATTCATTCAGGTTACATTGCGCATCATATGGAATATAGAGCAATCCTTAGTCTGAGCTTAGCTTAGGAAGCGCAAAATCACCCGAAAATACATACATCATATCGAATCTGGTGTTTTCCATTGCACACTATATTGAATCTGGTGTTTTCCTAAGCCTGTGCTAAGCTTAGGAAGCGCAGAATCACCTGAAAATGCATTTAGGTTACATTGTGCATCATATAGAATCTAGAGCAATCCTAAGCCTGAGCTATGCTTAGGAAGCGCAAAATCACCCGAAAATGCATTCAGGTTACATTGTGCATCATATGGAATCTGGCGTTTTCCTAATCCTGAGCTAAGGAAGCGCAAAATCACTCGAAAATGCATTCAGGTTACATTGCGCATCATATGGAATCTAGAGCAATCCTTAGCCTGAGCTAAGCTAAGGAAGCGCAAAATCACACGAAAATACATTCAGGTTACATGCGTATCATATGTAACTAAGCTAAGGAAGCGCAAAATCACCTGAAAATGCATTCAGGTTACATTGCGCATCATATGGAATCTAGAGCAATCCTTAGCCTGAACTAAGCTAAGGAAGCGCAAAATCACCCGAAAATTCATTCAGGTTACATTGCGCATCATATGGAATATAGAGCAATACTTAGCCTGAGCTTAGCTTAGGAAGCGCAAAATCACCCGAAAATACATTCAGGTTACATAGCACATCATATCGAATCTGGTGTTTTCCATTGCACACTATATTGAATCTGGTGTTTTCCTAAGCCTGAGCTAGGTTTAGGAAGCGCAGAATCACCTGAAAATGCATTTAGGTTACATTGCGCATCATATAGAATCTAGAGCAATCCTAAGCCTGAGCTATGCTTAGGAAGCGCAAAATCACCCGAAATTGCATTCAGGTTACATTGTGCATCATATGGAATCTGGTGTTTTCCTAAGCCTGAGCTAAGTTTAGGAAGCGCAAAATCACTCGAAAATGCATTCATGTTACATTGCGCATCATATGGAATCTAGAGCAATCCTTAGCCTGAGCTAAGCTTAGGAAGCGCAAAATCACCCGAAAATACATTCAGGTTACATTGCGTATCATATGGAATCTGGTGTTTTCCTTAGCCTGAGCTCAGTTTAGGAAGCGCAAAATCACACGAAAATGCATTAAGGTTACATTGCACATCATATAGAATCTAGAGCAATCCTAAGCCTGAGCTATGCTTCGGAAGCGCAAAATCAACCGAAAATGCATTCAGGTTACATTGCACATCATATGGAATCTGGTGTTTTCCTAAGCCTGAGCTAAGCTTAGGAAGCGAAAAATCACCCGAAAATGCATTCAGGTTACATTGCGCATCATATGGAATCTAGAGCAATCCTTAGCCTGAGCTAAGCTAAGGAAGCGCAAAATCACACGAAAATACATTCAGGTTACATGCGTATCATATGTAGCTAAGCTAAGGAAGCGCAAAATCACCTGAAAATGCATTCAGGTTACATTGCGCATCATATGGAATCTAGAGCAATCCTTAGCCTGAACTAAGCTAAGGAAGCGCAAAATCATCCGAAAATTCATTCAGGTTACATTGCGCATCATATGGAATATAGAGCAATCCTTAGCCTGAGCTTAGCTTAGGAAGCGCAAAATCACCCGAAAATACATTCAGGTTACATAGTACATCATATCGACTTTGGTGTTTTCCTAAGCCTGAGCTAAGCTTAGCGCCAAATCACCTGAAAATGCATTCACATAGAATCTAGAGCCACCCGCAAAATTTATAGCAATTCTTAGCCTAAGCTAAGCTCAGAAAGCGCAAAATCAACCAAAAATGCATTCAGGTTACATTGCGCATGCTTAGGATTGCTCTAGATTCTATATAATGTGCAATGTAACCTAATTGCATTTTCAGGTGATTTTGCGCTTCCATAGCTTAGCTCAGGCTTAGGAAAACACCAGATTCCATATGATGTGCAATGTAACCTGAATGTATTTTCGGGTGATTTTGCGTTTCCTAAGCATGAGCTCAGGCTTAGAAAAACACCAAATTTCATATGATACGCAATGTAACCTGAATGCATTTTCGGGTGATTTTGCGCTTCCTTAGCTTAGCTCAGGCTTAGGAAAACACCAGATTCGATATAGTGTTCAATGTAACCTGAATGTATTTTCGGGTGATTTTGCGCTTCCTAAGCATAGCTCAGGCTTAGGATTTCTCTAGATTTTATATGATGCGCAATGTAACCTGAATGAATTTTCGGGTGATTTTGCGCTTCCTAAACTAAGCTCAAGCTTAGGAAAACACAAGATTACATATGATACGCAATGTAACCTGAATGTATTTTCGGGTGATTTTGCGCTTCCTAAGCTTAGCTCTGGCTAAGGATTGCTCTAGATTCCATATGATGCGCAATGTAACCTGAATGCATTTTCAGGTGATTTTGCGCTTCCTTAGCTTAGCTCAGGCTTAGGAAAACACCAGATTCCAAATGATGCACAATCCTAAGCATGAGCTAAGCTTAGGAAGCGCAAAATCACCCGAAAATACATTCAGGTTACATTGTGCATCATATGGAATCTGGTGTTTTCCTAAGCCTGAGCTAAGTTTAGGAAGCGCAAAATCATTCGAAAATGCATTCAGGTTACATTGCGCATCATATGGAATCTAGAGCAATCCTTAGCCTGAACTAAGCTTAGGAAGCGCAAAATCACCCGAAAATACATTCAGGTTACATTGCGTATCATATGGAATCTGGTGTTTTCCTAAGCCTGAGCTTAGTTTAGGAAGCGCAAAATCACACGAAAATGCATTCAGGTTACATTGCACATCATATGGAATCTGGTGTTTTCCTAAGCCTGAGCTAAGCTAAGGAAGCGCAAAATCACCTGAAAATGCATTCAGGTTACATTGCGCGTCATATGGAATCTAGAGCAATCCTTAGCCTGAACTAAGCTTAGGATGCGCAAAATCACCCGAAAATTCATTCAGGTTACATTGCGCATCATATGGAATATAGAGCAATCCTTAGCCTGAGCTTAGCTTAGGAAGCGCAAAATCACCCGAAAATACATTCAGGTTACATAGCACATCATATCGAATCTGGTGTTTTCCATTGCACACTATATTGAATCTGGTGTTTTCCTAAGCCTGAGCTAAGCTTAGGAAGCGCAGAATCACCTGAAAATGCATTTAGGTTACATTGCGCATTATATAGAATCTAGAGCAATCCTAAGCCTGAGCTATGCTTAGGAAGCGCAAAATCACCCGAAAATGCATTCAGGTTACATTGTACATCATATGGAATCTGGTGTTTTCCTAAGCCTGAGCTAAGTTTAGGAAGCGCAAAATCACTCGAAAATGCATTCATGTTACATTGCGCATCATATGGAATCTAAAGCAATCCTTAGCCTGAGCTAAGCTAAGGAAGCGCAAAATCACCTGAAAATGCATTCAGGCTACATTGCACATCATATAGAATCTAGAGCAATCCTTAGCATGTGCAATGTAACCTGAATGCATTTTTGGTTTATTTTGCGCTTCCTGAGCTTAGCTCAGGCTAATAATTGCTCTAGATTTTGCGGGTGGCTCTAGATTCTATATGAAAGCATTTTCAGGTGATTTGGCGCTTCCTAAGCTTAGGAAAACACCAAAGTCGATATGATGTGCTATGTAACCTGAATGTATTTTCGGGTGATTTTGCGCTTCCTAAGCTTAGCTCAGGCTAAAAATTGCTCTAGATTCCATATTTTTATTATAATATTGTTATTATTATGGATCCGCAATGTAACCTGAATGCATTTTCGTGTGATTTTGCGCTTCCTAAGCTTAGCTCAGACTAAAAATTGCTCTAGATTCCAAGCTTAACTCAGGCTTAGGAAAACACCAACTCCATATGATGCGCAATGTAACCTGAATGTATTTTCGGGTGATTTTTCATGCTTAGGATTGTGCATCATATGGAATCTGGTGTTTTCCTAAGCCTGAGCAAAGCTTAGGAAGCGCAAAACCACCCGAAAATTCATTCAGGTTACATTGCGCATCATATGGAATATAGAGCAATCCTTAGCCTGAGCTTAGCTTAGGAAGCGCAAAATCACCCGAAAATTCATTCAGGTTACATTGCGCATCATATGGAATATAGAGCAATCCTTAGTCTGAGCTTAGCTTAGGAAGCGCAAAATCACCCGAAAATACATACATCATATCGAATCTGGTGTTTTCCATTGCACACTATATTTTTTTTTTTTATTCTTAATCACTTAACCTAATTTACAGCTCTCTTGTCCACTAGGGCACTACGTGAGCAATTTCAATTGACAGCTGCACTTACATGTTTGTACAGCGCCTAGATTCTATTCTACTTTATCGAACTGGTTGCCTTTCTGCTGCTTTCACTTTTTCTACTTTATACCTAGTAGATGAGATGAGCACAAGGATGATGATGATGGATGGCCGTTGTTCCTTTCCAGTCCGATTGGGGGTCCTTTATAAGTAGCAGTTCGCCGATGTCCAGGTATCCGGGTCCGTTTGAGCCATGGGGCTCAGAAGAGGGTCAGTGTCAGTTGCTCTCGGGGGAAAAGCAACTGACGAAAAATTGCAAGTGCCGGGGCTGGGAATCAAACCCATGACCATCCGCATATGAAGCGAACGTGTGACCAACTACGCCACGGGCCCCTGCACACTATATTGAATCTGGTGTTTTCCTAAGCCTGTGCTAAGCTTAGGAAGCGCAGAATCACCTGAAAATGCATTTAGGTTACATTGCGCATCATATAGAATCTAGAGCAATCCTAAGCCTGAGCTATGCTTAGGAAGCGCAAAATCACCCGAAAATGCATTCAGGTTACATTGTGCATCATATGGAATCTGGCGTTTTCCTAATCCTGAGCTAAGGAAGCGCAAAATCACTCGAAAATGCATTCAGGTTACATTGCGCATCATATGGAATCTAGAGCAATCCTTAGCCTGAGCTAAGCTAAGGAAGCGCAAAATCACACGGAAATACATTCAGGTTACATGCGTATCATATGTAACTAAGCTAAGGAAGCGCAAAATCACCTGAAAATGCATTCAGGTTACATTGCGCATCATATGGAATCTAGAGCAATCCTTAGCCTGAACTAAGCTAAGGAAGCGCAAAATAACCCGAAAATTCATTCAGGTTACATTGCGCATCATATGGAATATAGAGCAATCCTTAGCCTGAGCTTAGCTTAGGAAGCGCAAAATCACCCGAAAATACATTCAGGTTACATAGCACATCATATCGAATCTGGTGTTTTCCATTGCACACTATATTGAATCTGGTGTTTTCCTAAGCCTGAGCTAGGTTTAGGAAGCGCAGAATCACCTGAAAATGCATTTAGGTTACATTGCGCATCATATAGAATCTAGAGCAATCCTAAGCCTGAGCTATGCTTAGGAAGCGCAAAATCACCCGAAATTGCATTCAGGTTACATTGTGCATCATATGGAATCTGGTGTTTTCCTAAGCCTGAGCTAAGTTTAGGAAGCGCAAAATCACTCGAAAATGCATTCATGTTACATTGCGCATCATATGGAATCTAGAGCAATCCTTAGCCTGAGCTAAGCTTAGGAAGCGCAAAATCACCCGAAAATACATTCAGGTTACATTGCGTATCATATGGAATCTGGTGTTTTCCTTAGCCTGAGCTCAGTTTAGGAAGCGCAAAATCACACGAAAATGCATTAAGGTTACATTGCACATCATATAGAATCTAGATCAATCCTAAGCCTGAGCTATGCTTCGGAAGCGCAAAATCACCCGAAAATGCATTCAGGTTACATTGCGCATCATATGGAATCTAGAGCAATCCTTAGCCTGAGCTAAGCTAAGGAAGCGCAAAATCACACGAAAATACATTCAGGTTACATGCGTATCATATGTAGCTAAGCTAAGGAAGCGCAAAATCACCTGAAAATGCATTCAGGTTACATTGCGCATCATATGGAATCTAGAGCAATCCTTAGCCTGAACTAAGCTAAGGAAGCGCAAAATCATCCGAAAATTCATTCAGGTTACATTGCGCATCATATGGAATATAGAGCAATCCTTAGCCTGAGCTTAGCTTAGGAAGCGCAAAATCACCCGAAAATACATTCAGGTTACATAGTACATCATATCGACTTTGGTGTTTTCCTAAGCCTGAGCTAAGCTTAGCGCCAAATCACCTGAAAATGCATTCACATAGAATCTAGAGCCACCCGCAAAATTTAGAGCAATTCTTAGCCTAAGCTAAGCTCAGAAAGCGCAAAATCAACCAAAAATGCATTCAGGTTACATTGCGCATGCTTAGGATTGCTCTAGATTCTATATAATGTGCAATGTAACCTGATTGCATTTTCAGGTGATTTTGCGCTTCCATAGCTTAGCTCAGGCTTAGGAAAACACCAGATTCCATATGATGTGCAATGTAACCTGAATGTATTTTCGGGTGATTTTGCGTTTCCTAAGCATGAGCTCAGGCTTAGAAAAACACCAAATTTCATATGATACGCAATGTAACCTGAATGCATTTTCGGGTGATTTTGCGCTTCCTTAGCTTAGCTCAGGCTTAGGAAAACACCAGATTCGATATAGTGTTCAATGTAACCTGAATGTATTTTCGGGTGATTTTGCGCTTCCTAAGCATAGCTCAGGCTTAGGATTTCTCTAGATTTTATATGATGCGCAATGTAACCTGAATGAATTTTCGGGTGATTTTGCGCTTCCTAAACTAAGCTCAAGCTTAGGAAAACACAAGATTACATATGATACGCAATGTAACCTGAATGTATTTTCGGGTGATTTTGCGCTTCCTAAGCTTAGCTCTGGCTAAGGATTGCTCTAGATTCCATATGATGCGCAATGTAACCTGAATGCATTTTCAGGTGATTTTGCGCTTCCTTAGCTTAGCTCAGGCTTAGGAAAACACCAGATTCCAAATGATGCACAATCCTAAGCATGAGCTAAGCTTAGGAAGCGCAAAATCACCCGAAAATACATTCAGGTTACATTGTGCATCATATGGAATCTGGTGTTTTCCTAAGCCTGAGCTAAGTTTAGGAAGCGCAAAATCATTCGAAAATGCATTCAGGTTACATTGCGCATCATATGGAATCTAGAGCAATCCTTAGCCTGAACTAAGCTTAGGAAGCGCAAAATCACCCGAAAATACATTCAGGTTACATTGCGTATCATATGGAATCTGGTGTTTTCCTAAGCCTGAGCTTAGTTTAGGAAGCGCAAAATCACACGAAAATGCATTCAGGTTACATTGCACATCATATGGAATCTGGTGTTTTCCTAAGCCTGAGCTAAGCTAAGGAAGCGCAAAATCACCTGAAAATGCATTCAGGTTACATTGCGCATCATATGGAATCTAGAGCAATCCTTAGCCTGAACTAAGCTTAGGAAGCGCAAAATCACCCGAAAATTCATTCAGGTTACATTGCGCATCATATGGAATATAGAGCAATCCTTAGCCTGAGCTTAGCTTAGGAAGCGCAAAATCACCCGAAAATACATTCAGGTTACATAGCACATCATATCGAATCTGGTGTTTTCCATTGCACACTATATTGAATCTGGTGTTTTCCTAAGCCTGAGCTAAGCTTAGGAAGCGCAGAATCACCTGAAAATGCATTTAGGTTACATTGAGCATCATATAGAATCTAGAGCAATCCTAAGCCTGAGCTATGCTTAGAAAGCGCAAAATCACCCGAAAATGCATTCAGGTTACATTGTACATCATATGGAATCTGGTGTTTTCCTAAGCCTGAGCTAAGTTTAGGAAGCGCAAAATCACTCGAAAATGCATTCATGTTACATTGCGCATCATATGGAATCTAGAGCAATCCTTAGCCTGAGCTAAGCTTAGGAAGCGCAAAATCACCCGAAAATACATTCAGGTTACATTGCGTATCATATGGAATCTGGTGTTTTCCTAAGCCTGAGCTAAGTTTAGGAAGCGCAAAATCACACGAAAATGCATTTAGGTTACATTGCACATCATATAGAATCTAGAGCAATCCTAAGCCTGAGCTATGCTTAGGAAGCGCAAAATCAACCGAAAATGCATTCAGGTTACATTGTGCATCATATGGAATCTGGTGTTTTCCTAAGCCTGAGCTAAGTTTAGGAAGCGCAAAATCACTCGAAAATGCATTCAGGTTACATTGCGCATCATATGGAATCTAGAGCAATCCTTAGCCTGAGCTATGCTTAGGAAGCGCAAAATCACCCGAAAATGCATTCAGGTTACATTGCGTACCATATGGAATCTGGTGTTTTCCTAAGCCTGAGCTAAGTTTAGGAAGCGCAAAATCACACGAAAATGCATTCAGGTTACATTGCACATCATATGGAATCTGGTGTTTTCCTAAGCCTGGACTAAGCTAAGGAAGCGCAAAATCACCCGAAAATGCATTCAGGTTACATTGCTCATCATATGGAATCTAGAGCAATCCTTAGCCTGAACTAAGCTTAGGAAGCGCAAAATCACCCGAAAATTCATTCAGGTTACATTGCGCATCATATGTAATATAGAGCAGGCTCTAGCCTGAGCTTAGCTTAGGAAGCGCAAAATCACCCGAAAATACATTCAGGTTACATAGCACATCATATCGAATCTGGTGTTTTCCATTGCACACTATATCGAATCTGGTGTTTTCCTAAGCCTGAGCTAAGCTTAGGAAGCGCAAAATCATCTGAAAATGCATTAAGGTTACATTGCGCATCATATAGAATCAAGAGCAATCCTAAGCCTGAGCTATGCTTAGGAAACGCAAAATCACCCGAAAATACATTCAGGTTACATTGCACATCATATGGAATCTGGTGTTTTCCTAAGCCTGAGCTAAGCTAAGGAAGCGCAAAATCACCTGAAAATGCATTCAGGCTACATTGCACATCATATAGAATCTAGAGCAATCCTTAGCATGTGCAATGTAACCTGAATGCATTTTTGGTTTATTTTGCGCTTCCTGAGCTTAGCTCAGGCTAATAATTGCTCTAGATTTTGCGGGTGGCTCTAGATTCTATATGAAAGCATTTTCAGGTGATTTGGCGCTTCCTAAGCTTAGCTCAGGCTTAGGAAAACACCAAAGTCGATATGATGTGCTATGTAACCTGAATGTATTTTCGGGTGATTTTGCGCTTCCTAAGCTTAGCTCTGGCTAAGGATTGCTCTAGATTCCATATGATGCGCAATGTAACCTGAATGCATTTTAAGGTGATTTTGCGCTTCCTTAGCTTAGCTCAGGCTTAGGAAAACACTAGATTCCAAATGATGCACAATCCTAAGCATGAGCTAAGCTTAGGAAGCGCAAAATCACCCGAAAATACATTCAGGTTACATTGTGCATCATATGGAATCTGGTGTTTTCCTAAGCCTGAGCTAAGTTTAGGAAGCGCAAAATCATTCGAAAATGCATTCAGGTTACATTGCGCATCATATGGAATCTAGAGCAATCCTTAGCCTGAACTAAGCTTAGGAAGCGCAAAATCACCCGAAAATACATTCAGGTTGCATTGCGTATCATATGGAATCTGGTGTTTTCCTAAGCCTGAGCTTAGTTTAGGAAGCGCAAAATCACACGAAAATGCATTCAGGTTACATTGCACATCATATGGAATCTGGTGTTTTCCCAAGCCTGAGCTAAGCTAAGGAAGCGCAAAATCACCTGAAAATGCATTCAGGTTACATTGCGCATCATATGGAATCTAGAGCAATCCTTAGCCTGAACTAAGCTTAGGATGCGCAAAATCACCCGAAAATTCATTCAGGTTACATTGCGCATCATATGGAATATAGAGCAATCCTTAGCCTGAGCTTAGCTTAGGAAGCGCAAAATCACCCGAAAATACATTCAGGTTACATAGCACATCATATCAAATCTGGTGTTTTCCATTGCACACTATATTGAATCTGGTGTTTTCCTAAGCCTGAGCTAAGCTTAGGAAGCGCAGAATCACCTGAAAATGCATTTAGGTTACATTGCGCATCATATAGAATCTAGAGCAATCCTAAGCCTGAGCTATGCTTAGGAAGCGCAAAATCACCCGAAAATGCATTCAGGTTACATTGTACATCATATGGAATCTGGTGTTTTCCTAAGCCTGAGCTAAGTTTAGGAAGCGCAAAATCACTCGAAAATGCATTCATGTTACATTGCGCATCATATGGAATCTAGAGCAATCCTTAGCCTGAGCTAAGCTTAGGAAGCGCAAAATCACCTGAAAATGCATTCAGGCTACATTGCACATCATATAGAATCTAGAGCAATCCTTAGCATGCGCAATGTAACCTAAATGCATTTTTCGTTTATTTTGCGCTTCCTGAGCTTAGCTCAGGCTAATAATTGCTCTAGATTTTGCGGGTGGCTCTAGATTCTATATGAAAGCATTTTCAGGTGATTTGGCGCTTCCTAAGCTTAGGAAAACACCAAAGTCGATATGATGTGCTATGTAACCTGAATGTATTTTCGGGTGATTTTGCGCTTCCTAAGCTTAGCTCAGGCTAAAAATTGCTCTAGATTCCATATTTTTATTATAATATTGTTATTATTATGGATCCGCAATGTAACCTGAATGCATTTTCGTGTGATTTTGCGCTTCCTAAGCTTAGCTCAGACTAAAAATTGCTCTAGATTCCAAGCTTAACTCAGGCTTAGGAAAACACCAACTCCATATGATGCGCAATGTAACCTGAATGTATTTTCGGGTGATTTTTCATGCTTAGGATTGTGCATCATATGGAATCTGGTGTTTTCCTAAGCCTGAGCTAAGCTTAGGAAGCGCAAAATCACCCGAAAATTCATTCAGGTTACATTGCGCATCATATGGAATATAGAGCAATCCTAAGCCTGAGCTTAGCTTAGGAAGCGCAAAATCACCCGAAAATTCATTCAGGTTACATTGCGCATCATATGGAATATAGAGCAATCCTTAGCCTGAGCTATGCTTAGGAAGCGCAAAATCACCCGAAAATACATACATCATATCGAATCTGGTGTTTTCCATTGCACACTATATTGAATCTGGTGTTTTCCTAAGCCTGTGCTAAGCTTAGGAAGCGCAGAATCACCTGAAAATGCATTTAGGTTACATTGCGCATCATATAGAATCTAGAGCAATCCTAAGCCTGAGCTATGCTTAGGAAGCGCAAAATCACCCGAAAATGCATTCAGGTTACATTGTGCATCATATGGAATCTGGCGTTTTCCTAATCCTGAGCTAAGGAAGCGCAAAATCACTCGAAAATGCATTCAGGTTACATTGCGCATCATATGGAATCTAGAGCAATCCTTAGCCTGAGCTAAGCTAAGGAAGCGCAAAATCACACGAAAATACATTCAGGTTACATGCGTATCATATGTAACTAAGCTAAGGAAGCGCAAAATCACCTGAAAATGCATTCAGGTTACATTGCGCATCATATGGAATCTAGAGCAATCCTTAGCCTGAACTAAGCTAAGGAAGCGCAAAATCACCCGAAAATTCATTCAGGTTACATTGCGCATCATATGTAATATAGAGCAGGCTCTAGCCTGAGCTTAGCTTAGGAAGCGCAAAATCACCCGAAAATACATTCAGGTTACATAGCACATCATATCGAATCTGGTGTTTTCCATTGCACACTATATTGAATCTGGTGTTTTCCTTAGCCTGAGCTCAGTTTAGGAATCGCAAAATCACACGAAAATGCATTAAGGTTACATTGCACATCATATAGAATCTAGAGCAATCCTAAGCCTGAGCTATGCTTAGGAAGCGCAAAATCAACCGAAAATGCATTCAGGTTACATTGCACATCATATGGAATCTGGTGTTTTCCTAAGCCTGAGCTAAGCTTAGGAAGCGCAAAATCACCCGAAAATGCATTCAGGTTACATTGCGCATCATATGGAATCTAGAGCAATCCTTAGCCTGAGCTAAGCTAAGGAAGCGCAAAATCACACGAAAATACATTCAGGTTACATGCGTATCATATGTAACTAAGCTAAGGAAGCGCAAAATCACCTGAAAATGCATTCAGGTTACATTGCGCATCATATGGAATCTAGAGCAATCCTTAGCCTGAACTAAGCTAAGGAAGCGCAAAATCACCCGAAAATTCATTCAGGTTACATTGCGCATCATATGGAATATAGAGCAATCCTTAGCCCGAGCTTAGCTTAGGAAGCGCAAAATCACCCGAAAATACATTCAGGTTACATAGCACATCATATCGACTTTGGTGTTTTCCTAAGCCTGAGCTAAGCTTAGCGCCAAATCACCTGAAAATGCATTCACATAGAATCTAGAGCCACCCGCAAAATTTAGAGCAATTCTTAGCCTAAGCTAAGCTCAGAAAGCGCAAAATCAACCAAAAATGCATTCAGGTTACATTGCGCATGCTTAGGATTGCTCTAGATTCTATATAATGTGCAATGTAACCTGATTGCATTTTCAGGTGATTTTGCGCTTCCATAGCTTAGCTCAGGCTTAGGAAAACACCAGATTCCATATGATGTGCAATGTAACCTGAATGTATTTTCGGGTGATTTTGCGTTTCCTAAGCATGAGCTCAGGCTTAGAAAAACACCAAATTTCATATGATACGCTATGTAACCTGAATGCATTTTCGGGTGATTTTGCGCTTCCTTAGCTTAGCTCAGGCTTAGGAAAACTCCAGATTCGATATAGTGTGCAATGTAACCTGAATGTATTTTCGGGTGATTTTGCGCTTCCTAAGCATAGCTCAGGCTTAGGATTTCTCTAGATTTTATATGATGCGCAATGTAACCTGAATGAATTTTCGGGTGATTTTGCGCTTCCTAAACTAAGCTCAAGCTTAGGAAAACACAAGATTACATATGATACGCAATGTAACCTGAATGTATTTTCGGGTGATTTTGCGCTTCCTAAGCTTAGCTCTGGCTAAGGATTGCTCTAGATTCCATATGATGCGCAATGTAACCTGAATGCATTTTCAGGTGATTTTGCGCTTCCTTAGCTTAGCTCAGGCTTAGGAAAACACCAGATTCCAAATGATGCACAATCCTAAGCATGAGCTAAGCTTAGGAAGCGCAAAATCACCCGAAAATACATTCAGGTTACATTGTGCATCATATGGAATCTGGTGTTTTCCTAAGCCTGAGCTAAGTTTAGGAAGCGCAAAATCATTCGAAAATGCATTCAGGTTACATTGCGCATCATATGGAATCTAGAGCAATCCTTAGCCTGAACTAAGCTTAGGAAGCGCAAAATCACCCGAAAATACATTCAGGTTACATTGCGTATCATATGGAATCTGGTGTTTTCCTAAGCCTGAGCTTAGTTTAGGAAGCGCAAAATCACACGAAAATGCATTCAGGTTACATTGCGCATCATATGGAATCTGGTGTTTTCCTAAGCCTGAGCTAAGCTAAGGAAGCGCAAAATCACCTGAAAATGCATTCAGGTTACATTGCGCATCATATGGAATCTAGAGCAATCCTTAGCCTGAACTAAGCTTAAGAAGCGCAAAATCACCCGAAAATTCATTCAGGTTACATTGCGCATCATATGGTATATAGAGCAATCCCTAGCCTGAGCTTAGCTTAGGAAGCGCAAAATCACCCGAAAATACATTCAGGTTACATAGCACATCATATCGAATCTGGTGTTTTCCATTGCACACTATATTGAATCTGGTGTTTTCCTAAGCCTGAGCTAAGCTTAGGAAGCGCAGAATCACCTGAAAATGCATTTAGGTTACATTGCGCATCATATAGAATCTAGAGCAATCCTAAGCCTGAGCTATGCTTAGGAAGCGCAAAATCACCCGAAAATGCATTCAGGTTACATTGTACATCATATGGAATCTGGTGTTTTCCTAAGCCTGAGCTAAGTTTAGGAAGCGCAAAATCACTCGAAAATGCATTCATGTTACATTGCGCATCATATGGAATCTAGAGCAATCCTTAGCCTGAGCTAAGCTTAGGAAGCGCAAAATCACCCGAAAATACATTCAGGTTACATTGCGTATCATATGGAATCTGGTGTTTTCCTAAGCCTGAGCTAAGTTTAGGAAGCGCAAAATCACACGAAAATGCATTTAGGTTACATTGCACATCATATAGAATCTAGAGCAATCCTAAGCCTGAGCTATGCTTAGGAAGCGCAAAATCAACCGAAAATGCATTCAGGTTACATTGTGCATCATATGGAATCTGGTGTTTTCCTAAGCCTGAGCTAAGTTTAGGAAGCGCAAAATCACTCGAAAATGCATTCAGGTTACATTGCGCATCATATGGAATCTAGAGCAATCCTTAGCCTGAGCTATGCTTAGGAAGCGCAAAATCACCCGAAAATGCATTCAGGTTACATTGCGTACCATATGGAATCTGGTGTTTTCCTAAGCCTGAGCTAAGTTTAGGAAGCGCAAAATCACACGAAAATGCATTCAGGTTACATTGCACATCATATGGAATCTGGTGTTTTCCTAAGCCTGAGCTAAGCTAAGGAAGCGCAAAATCACCCGAAAATGCATTCAGGTTACATTGCGCATCATATGTAATATAGAGCAGGCTCTAGCCTGAGCTTAGCTTAGGAAGCGCAAAATCACCCGAAAATACATTCAGGTTACATAGCACATCATATCGAATCTGGTGTTTTCCATTGCACACTATATCGAATCTGGTGTTTTCCTAAGCCTGAGCTAAGCTTAGGAAGCGCAAAATCATCTGAAAATGCATTAAGGTTACATTGCGCATCATATAGAATCTAGAGCAATCCTAAGCCTGAGCTATGCTTAGGAAACGCAAAATCACCCGAAAATACATTCAGGTTACATTGCACATCATATGGAATCTGGTGTTTTCCTAAGCCTGAGCTAAGCTAAGGAAGCGCAAAATCACCTGAAAATGCATTCAGGCTACATTGCACATCATATAGAATCTAGAGCAATCCTTAGCATGTGCAATGTAACCAGAATGCATTTTTGGTTTATTTTGCGCTTCCTGAGCTTAGCTCAGACTAATAATTGCTCTAGATTTTGCGGGTGGCTCTAGATTCTATATGAAAGCATTTTCAGGTGATTTGGCGCTTCCTAAGCTTAGCTCAGGCTTAGGAAAACACCAAAGTCGATATGATGTGCTATGTAACCTGAATGTATTTTCGGGTGATTTTGCGCTTCCTAAGCTTAGCTCAGGCTTAAAATTGCT
>NC_085138.1:211832322-211861322 GCF_035046485.1 Aedes albopictus
AATCCTAAGCATGAAAAATCACCCGAAAATACATTCAGGTTACATTGCGCATCATATGGAGTTGGTGTTTTCCTAAGCCTGAGTTAAGCTTGAAATCTAGAGCAATTTTTAGTCTGAGCTAAGCTGAGGAAGCGCAAAATCACACGAAAATGCATTCAGGTTACATTGCGGATCCATAATAATAATAATATCATAATAAAAATATGGAATCTAGAGCAATTTTTAGCCTGAGCTAAGCTTAGGAAGCGCAAAATCACCCGAAAATACATTCAGGTTACATAGCACATCATATCGATTTTGGTGTTTTCCTAAGCCTGAGCTAAGCTTAGGAAGCGCCAAATCACCTGAAAATGCTTTCATATAGAATCTAGAGCCACCCGCAAAATCTAGAGCAATTATTAGCCTGAGCTAAGCTCAGGAAGCGCAAAATAAACCAAAAATGCATTCAGGTTACATTGCACATGCTAAGGATTGCTCTAGATTCTATATGATGTGCAATGTAGCCTGAATGCATTTTCAGGTGATTTTGCGCTTCCTTAGCTTAGCTCAGGCTTAGGAAAACACCAGATTCCATATGATGTGCAATGTAACCTGAATGTATTTTAGGGTGATTTTGCGTTTCCTAAGCATAGTTCAGGCTTAGGATTGCTCTAGATTCTATATGATGCGCAATGTAACCTTAATGCATTTTCAGATGATTTTGCGCTTCCTAAGCTTAGCTCAGGCTTAGGAAAACACCAGATTCGATATAGTGTGCAATGGAAAACACCAGATTCGATATGATGTGCTATGTAACCTGAATGTATTTTCGGGTGATTTTGCGCTTCCTAAGCTAAGCTCAGGCTAAGGACTGCTCTATATAACATATGATGCGCAATGTAACCTGAATGAATTTTCGGGTGATTTTGCGCTTCCTAAGCTTAGTTCAGGCTAAGGATTGCTCTAGATTCCATATGATGAGCAATGTAACCTGAATGCATTTTCGGGTGATTTTGCGCTTCCTTAGCTTAGCTCAGGCTTAGGAAAACACCAGATTCCATATGCTGTGCAATGTAACCTGAATGCATTTTCGTGTGATTTTGCGCTTCCTAAACTTAGCTCAGGCTTAGGAAAACACCAGATTGCATATGATACGCAATGTAACCTGAATGTATTTTCGGGTGATTTTGCGCTTCCTTAGCTTAGTTACATATGATACGCAATGTAACCTGAATGTATTTTCGGGTGATTTTGCGCTTCCTTAGCTTAGCTCAGGCTAAGGATTGCTCTAGATTCCATATGATGCGCAATGTAACCTGAATGCATTTTCGAGTGATTTTGCGCTTCCTAAACTTAGCTCAGGATTAGGAAAACGCCAGATTTCATATGATGCACAATGTAACCTGAATGCATTTTCGGGTGATTTTGCGCTTCCTAAGCATAGCTCAGGCTTAGGATTGCTCTAGATTCTATATGATGCGCAATGTAACCTAAATGCATTTTCAGGTGATTCTGCGCTTCCTAAGCTTAGCACAGGCTTAGGAAAACACCAGATTCAATATAGTGTGCAATGGAAAACACCAGATTCGATATGATGTATGTATTTTCGGGTGATTTTGCGCTTCCTAAGCTAAGCTCAGGCTAAGGATTGCTCTATATTCCATATGATGCGCAATGTAACCTGAATGAATTTTCGGGTGATTTTGCGCTTCCTAAGCTAAGCTCAGGCTAAGGATTGCTCTATATTCCATATGATGCGCAATGTAACCTGAATGTATTTTCGGGTGATTTTGCGCTTCCTAAGCTTAGCTCAGGCTTAGGAAAACACCAGATTCCATATGATGCACAATCTTTAGCATGAAAAATCACCCGAAAATACATTCAGGTTACATTGCGCATCATATGGAGTTGGTGTTTTCCTAAGCCTGAGTTAAGCTTGGAATCTAGAGCAATTTTTAGTCTGAGCTAAGCTAAGGAAGCGCAAAATCACACGAAAATGCATTCAGGTTACATTGCGGATCCATAATAATAACAATATTATAATAAAAATATGGAATCTAGAGCAATTTTTAGTCTGAGCTAAGCTTAGGAAGCGCAAAATCACCCGAAAATACATTCAGGTTACATAGCACATCATATCGACTTTGGTGTTTTCCTAAGCCTGAGCTAAGCTTAGGAAGCGCCAAATCACCTGAAAATGCTTTCATATAGAATCTAGAGCCACCCGCAAAATCTAGAGCAATTATTAGCCTGAGCTAAGCTCAGGAAGCGCAAAATAAACCAAAAATGCATTCAGGTTACATTGCACATGCTAAGGATTGCTCTAGATTCTATATGATGTGCAATGTAGCCTGAATGCATTTTCAGGTGATTTTGCGCTTCCTTAGCTTAGCTCAGGCTTAGGAAAACACCAGATTCCATATGATGTGCAATGTAACCTGAATGTATTTTCGGGCGATTTTGCGTTTCCTAAGCATAGCTCAGGCTTAGGATTGCTCTAGATTCTATATGATGCGCAATGTAACCTTAATGCATTTTCAGATGATTTTGCGCTTCCTAAGCTTAGCTCAGGCTTAGGAAAACACCAGATTCGATATAGTGTGCAATGGAGAACACCAGATTCGATATGATGTGCTATGTAACCTGAATGTATTTTCGGGTGATTTTGCGCTTCCTACGCTAAGCTCAGGCTAAGGCCTGCTCTATATTACATATGATGCGCAATGTAACCTGAATGAATTTTCGGGTGATTTTGCGCTTCCTAAGCTTAGTTCAGGCTAAGGATTGCTCTAGATTCCATATAATGAGCAATGTAACCTGAATGCATTTTCGGGTGATTTTGCGCTTCCTTAGCTTTGCTCAGGCTTAGGAAAACACCAGATTCAATATAGTGTGCAATGGAAAACACCAGATTCGATATGATGTGCTATGTAACCTGAATGTATTTTCGGGTGATTTTGCGCTTCCTAAGCTAAGCTCAGGCTAAGGATTGCTCTATATTCCATATGATGCGCAATGTAACCTGAATGAATTTTCGGGTGATTTTGCGCTTCCTAAGCTTAGTTCAGGCTATGGATTGCTCTAGATTCCATATGATGCGCAATGTAACCTGAATGAATTTTCAGGTGATTTTGCGCTTCCTTAGCTTAGCTCAGGCTTAGGAAAACACCAGATTCCATATGATGTGCAATGTAACCTGAATGCATTTTCGTGTGATTTTGCGCTTCCTAAACTAAGCTCAGGCTTAGGAAAACACCATATTCTATATGATACGCAATGTAACCTGAATGTATTTTCGGGTGATTTTGCGCTTCCTAAGCTTAGTTCAGGCTAAGGATTGCTCTAGATTCCATATGATGCGCAATGTAACCTGAATGCATTTTCGAGTGATTTTGCGCTTCCTAAACTTAGCTCAGGCTTAGGAAAACACCAGATTCCATATGATGCACAATGTAACCTGAATGTATTTTCGGGTGATTTTGCGCTTCCTAAGCTTAGCTCATGCTTAGGATGTATTTTCGGGTGATTTTGCGTTTCCTAAGCATAGCTCAGGCTTAGGATTGCTCTAGATTTTATATGATGCGCAATGTAACCTGAATGAATTTTCGGGTGATTTTGCGCTTCCTAAACTAAGCTCAAGCTTAGGAAAACATCGAATCTGGTGTTTTCCTAAGCCTGAGCTAAGCTAAGGAAGCGCAAAATCACCTGAAAATGCAATCAGGTTACATTGCACATTATATAGAATCTAGAGCAATCCAATGAAACCTGAATGCATTTTTGGTTGATTTTGCGCTTTCTGAGCTTAGCTTAGGCTAAGAATTGCTCTAGATTTTGCGGGTGGCTCTAGATTCTATATGAATGCATTTTCAGGTGATTTGGCGCTAAGCTTAGCTCAGGCTTAGGAAAACACCAAAGTCGATATGATGTGCTATGTAACCTGAATGTATTTTCGGGTGATTTTGCGCTTCCTAAGCTAAGTTCAGGCTAAGAATTGCTCTATATTCCATATGATGCGCAATGTAACCTGAATGAATTTTCGGGTGATTTTGCGCTTCCTAAGCTTAGTTCAGGCTAAGGATTGCTCTAGATTCCATATGATGCGCAATGTAACCTGAATGCATTTTCGGGTGATTTTGCGCTTCCTAAGCTTAGCTCAGGCTTAGGAAAACACCAGATTCCATATGATGTGCAATGTAACCTGAATGCATTTTCGGTTGATTTTGCGCTTCCTAAGCATAGCTCAGGTTTAGGATTGCTCTAGATTCTATATGATGTGCAATGTAACCTAAATGCATTTTCGTGTGATTTTGCGCTTCCTAAACTTAGCTCAGGCTTAGGAAAACACCAGATTCCATATGATACGCAATGTAACCTGAATGTATTTTCGGGTGATTTTGCGCTTCCTAAGCTTAGCTCAGGCTAAGGATTGCTCTAGATTCCATATGATGCGCAATGTAACATGAATGCATTTTCGAGTGATTTTGCGCTTCCTAAACTTAGCTCAGGCTTAGGAAAACACCAGATTCCATATGATGCACAATGTAACCTGAATGCAATTTCGGGTGATTTTGCGCTTCCTAAGCATAGCTCAGGCTTAGGATTGCTCTATATTCTATATGATGAGCAATGTAACCTGAATGCATTTTCGGGTGATTTTGCGCTTCCTTAGCTTAGCTCAGGCTTAGGAAAACACCAGATTCAATATAGTGTGCAATGGAAAACACCAGATTCGATATGATGTGCTATGTAACCTGAATGTATTTTCGGGTGATTTTGCGCTTCCTAAGCTAAGCTCAGGCTAAGGATTGCTATATATTCCATATGATGCGCAATGTAACCTGAATGAATTTTCGGGTGATTTTGCGCTTCCTAAGCTTAGTTCAGGCTAAGGATTGCTCTAGATTCCATATGATGCGCAATGTAACCTGAATGAATTTTCAGGTGATTTTGCGCTTCCTTAGCTTAGCTCAGGCTTAGGAAAGCACCAGATTCCATATATTGTGCAATGTAACCTGAATGCATTTTCGTGTGATTTTGCGCTTCCTAAACTAAGCTCAGGCTTAGGAAAACACCAGATTCCATATGATACGCAATGTAACCTGAATGTATTTTCGGGTGATTTTGCGCTTCATAAGCTTAGTTCAGGCTTAAGATTGCTCTAGATTCCATATGATGCGCAATGTAACCTGAATGCATTTTCGAGTGATTTTGCGCTTCCTAAACTTAGCTCAGGCTTAGGAAAACACCAGATTCCATATGATGCACAATGTAACCTGAATGTATTTTCGGGTGATTTTGCGCTTCCTAAGCTTAGCTCATGCTTAGGATGTATTTTCGGGTGATTTTGCGTTTCCTAAGCATAGCTCAGGCTTAGGATTGCTCTAGATTTTATATGATGCGCAATGTAACCTGAATGAATTTTCGGGTGATTTTGCGCTTCCTAAACTAAGCTCAAGCTTAGGAAAACATCGAATCTGGTGTTTTCCTAAGCCTGAGCTAAGCTAAAGAAGCGCAAAATCACCTGAAAATGCAATCAGGTTACATTGCACATTATATAGAATCTAGAGCAATCCTAAGCATGCGCAATGAAACCTGAATGCATTTTTGGTTGATTTTGCGCTTTCTGAGCTTAGCTTAGGCTAAGAATTGCTCTAGATTTTGCGGGTGGCTCTAGATTCTATATGAATGCATTTTCAGGTGATTTGGCGCTAAGCTTAGCTCAGGCTTAGGAAAACACCAAAGTCGATATGATGTGCTATGTAACCTGAATGTATTTTCGGGTGATTTTGCGCTTCCTAAGCTAAGCTCAGGCTAAGAATTGCTCTATATTCCATATGATGCGCAATGTAACCTGAATGAATTTTCGGGTGATTTTGCGCTTCCTAAGCTTAGTTCAGGCTAAGGATTGCTCTAGATTCCATATGATGCGCAATGTAACCTGAATGCATTTTCGTGTGATTTTGCGCTTCCTAAGCTTAGCTCAGGCTTAGGAAAACACCAGATTCCATATGATATGCAATGTAACCTGAATGCATTTTCGGTTGATTTTGCGCTTCCTAAGCATAGCTCAGGCTTAGGATTGCTCTAGATTCTATATGATGTGCAATGTAACCTAAATGCATTTTCGTGTGATTTTGCGCTTCCTAAACTTAGCTCAGGCTTAGGAAAACACCAGATTCCATATGATACGCAATGTAACCTGAATGTATTTTCGGGTGATTTTGCGCTTCCTAAGCTTAGCTCAGGCTAAGGATTGCTCTAGATTCCATATGATGCGCAATGTAACATGAATGCATTTTCGAGTGATTTTGCGCATCCTAAACTTAGCTCAGGCTAAGGATTGCTCTATATTCCATATGATGCGCAATGTAACCTGAATGAATTTTCGGGTGATTTTGCGCTTCCTAAGCTAAGCTCAGGCTAAGGATTGCTCTATATTCCATATGATGCGCAATGTAACCTGAATGAATTTTCGGGTGATTTTGCGCTTCCTAAGCTTAGCTCAGGCTTAGGAAAACACCAGATTCCATATGATGCACAATCCTAAGCATGAAAAATCACCCGAAAATACATTTAGGTTACATTGCGCATCATATGGAGTTGGAGTTCGCAATGCGCAATGCTTTCTTAGATGATTTTGCGCTTCCTAAGCTTAGCTCAGGCTTAGGAAAACACCAGATTCGATATAGTGTGCAATGGAAAACACCAGATTCGATATGATGTGCTATGTAACCTGAATGTATTTTCGGGTGATTTTGCGCTTCCTAAGCTAAGCTCAGGCTAAGGCCTGCTCTATATTACATATGATGAGCAATGTAACCTGAATGAATTTTCGGGTGATTTTGCGCTTCCTAAGCTTAGTTCAGGCTAAGGATTGCTCTAGATTCCATATGATGCGCAATGTAACCTGAATGCATTTTCGGGTGATTTTGCGCTTCCTTAGCTTAGCTCAGGCTTAGGAAAACACCAGATTCCATATGATGTGCAATGTAACCTGAATGCATTTTCGTGTGATTTTGCGCTTCCTTAGCTTAGTTCAGGCTTAGGAAAACACCAGATTCCATATGATGTGCAATGTAACCTGAATGCATTTTCGTGTGATTTTGCCTTTCCTAAACTTAGCTCAGGCTTAGAAAAACACCAGATTCCATATGATACGCAATGTAACCTGAATGTATTTTCGGGTGATTTTGCGCTTCCTAAGCTTAGCTCAGGCTAAGGATTGCTCTAGATTCCATATGATGCGCAATGTAACATGAATGCATTTTCGAGTGATTTTGCGCTTCCTTAACTTAGCTCAGGCTTAGGAAAACACCAGATTCCATATGATGTACAATGTAATCTGAATGCATTTTCGGGTGATTTTGCGCTTCCTAAGCTAAGCTCAGGCTAAGGATTGCTCTATATTCCATATGATGCGCAATGTAACCTGAATGAATTTTCGGGTGATTTTGCGCTTCCTAAGCTAAGCTCAGGCTAAGGATTGCTCTATATTCCATATGATGCGCAATGTAACCTGAATGCATTCTCAGGTGATTTTGCGCTTCCTTAGCTTAGTTACATATGATACGCAATGTAACCTGAATGTATTTTCGGGTGATTTTGCGCTTCCTAAGCATAGCTCAGGCTAAGGATTGCTCTAGATTCCATATGATGCGCAATGTAACCTGAATGCATTTTCGAGTGATTTTGCGCTTCCTAAACTTAGCTCAGGCTTAGGAAAACACCAGATTCCATATGATGCACAATGTAACCTGAATGCATTTTCGGTTGATTTTGCGCTTCCTAAGCATAGCTCAGGCTTAGGATTGCTCTAGATTCTATATGATGTGCAATGTAACCTAAATGCATTTTCGTGTGATTTTGCGCTTCCTAAACTTAGCTCAGGCTTAGGAAAACACCAGATTCCATATGATACGCAATGTAACCTGAATGTATTTTCGGGTGATTTTGCGCTTCCTAAGCTTAGCTCAGGCTAAGGATTGCTCTAGATTCCATATGATGCGCAATGTAACATGAATGCATTTTCGAGTGATTTTGCGCTTCCTAAACTTAGCTCAGGCTTAGGAAAACACCAGATTCCATATGATGCACAATGTAACCTGAATGCAATTTCGGGTGATTTTGCGCTTCCTAAGCATAGCTCAGGCTTAGGATTGCTCTATATTCTATATGATGAGCAATGTAACCTGAATGCATTTTCGGGTGATTTTGCGCTTCCTTAGCTTAGCTCAGGCTTAGGAAAACACCAGATTCAATATAGTGTGCAATGGAAAACACCAGATTCGATATGATGTGCTATGTAACCTGAATGTATTTTCGGGTGATTTTGCGCTTCCTAAGCTAAGCTCAGGCTAAGGATTGCTATATATTCCATATGATGCGCAATGTAACCTGAATGAATTTTCGGGTGATTTTGCGCTTCCTAAGCTTAGTTCAGGCTAAGGATTGCTCTAGATTCCATATGATGCGCAATGTAACCTGAATGAATTTTCAGGTGATTTTGCGCTTCCTTAGCTTAGCTCAGGCTTAGGAAAGCACCAGATTCCATATATTGTGCAATGTAACCTGAATGCATTTTCGTGTGATTTTGCGCTTCCTAAACTAAGCTCAGGCTTAGGAAAACACCAGATTCCATATGATACGCAATGTAACCTGAATGTATTTTCGGGTGATTTTGCGCTTCATAAGCTTAGTTCAGGCTTAAGATTGCTCTAGATTCCATATGATGCGCAATGTAACCTGAATGCATTTTCGAGTGATTTTGCGCTTCCTAAACTTAGCTCAGGCTTAGGAAAACACCAGATTCCATATGATGCACAATGTAACCTGAATGTATTTTCGGGTGATTTTGCGCTTCCTAAGCTTAGCTCATGCTTAGGATGTATTTTCGGGTGATTTTGCGTTTCCTAAGCATAGCTCAGGCTTAGGATTGCTCTAGATTTTATATGATGCGCAATGTAACCTGAATGAATTTTCGGGTGATTTTGCGCTTCCTAAACTAAGCTCAAGCTTAGGAAAACATCGAATCTGGTGTTTTCCTAAGCCTGAGCTAAGCTAAAGAAGCGCAAAATCACCTGAAAATGCAATCAGGTTACATTGCACATTATATAGAATCTAGAGCAATCCTAAGCATGCGCAATGAAACCTGAATGCATTTTTGGTTGATTTTGCGCTTTCTGAGCTTAGCTTAGGCTAAGAATTGCTCTAGATTTTGCGGGTGGCTCTAGATTCTATATGAATGCATTTTCAGGTGATTTGGCGCTAAGCTTAGCTCAGGCTTAGGAAAACACCAAAGTCGATATGATGTGCTATGTAACCTGAATGTATTTTCGGGTGATTTTGCGCTTCCTAAGCTAAGCTCAGGCTAAGAATTGCTCTATATTCCATATGATGCGCAATGTAACCTGAATGAATTTTCGGGTGATTTTGCGCTTCCTAAGCTTAGTTCAGGCTAAGGATTGCTCTAGATTCCATATGATGCGCAATGTAACCTGAATGCATTTTCGTGTGATTTTGCGCTTCCTAAGCTTAGCTCAGGCTTAGGAAAACACCAGATTCCATATGATATGCAATGTAACCTGAATGCATTTTCGGTTGATTTTGCGCTTCCTAAGCATAGCTCAGGCTTAGGATTGCTCTAGATTCTATATGATGTGCAATGTAACCTAAATGCATTTTCGTGTGATTTTGCGCTTCCTAAACTTAGCTCAGGCTTAGGAAAACACCAGATTCCATATGATACGCAATGTAACCTGAATGTATTTTCGGGTGATTTTGCGCTTCCTAAGCTTAGCTCAGGCTAAGGATTGCTCTAGATTCCATATGATGCGCAATGTAACATGAATGCATTTTCGAGTGATTTTGCGCATCCTAAACTTAGCTCAGGCTAAGGATTGCTCTATATTCCATATGATGCGCAATGTAACCTGAATGAATTTTCGGGTGATTTTGCGCTTCCTAAGCTAAGCTCAGGCTAAGGATTGCTCTATATTCCATATGATGCGCAATGTAACCTGAATGAATTTTCGGGTGATTTTGCGCTTCCTAAGCTTAGCTCAGGCTTAGGAAAACACCAGATTCCATATGATGCACAATCCTAAGCATGAAAAATCACCCGAAAATACATTTAGGTTACATTGCGCATCATATGGAGTTGGAGTTCGCAATGCGCAATGCTTTCTTAGATGATTTTGCGCTTCCTAAGCTTAGCTCAGGCTTAGGAAAACACCAGATTCGATATAGTGTGCAATGGAAAACACCAGATTCGATATGATGTGCTATGTAACCTGAATGTATTTTCGGGTGATTTTGCGCTTCCTAAGCTAAGCTCAGGCTAAGGCCTGCTCTATATTACATATGATGAGCAATGTAACCTGAATGAATTTTCGGGTGATTTTGCGCTTCCTAAGCTTAGTTCAGGCTAAGGATTGCTCTAGATTCCATATGATGCGCAATGTAACCTGAATGCATTTTCGGGTGATTTTGCGCTTCCTTAGCTTAGCTCAGGCTTAGGAAAACACCAGATTCCATATGATGTGCAATGTAACCTGAATGCATTTTCGTGTGATTTTGCGCTTCCTTAGCTTAGTTCAGGCTTAGGAAAACACCAGATTCCATATGATGTGCAATGTAACCTGAATGCATTTTCGTGTGATTTTGCCTTTCCTAAACTTAGCTCAGGCTTAGAAAAACACCAGATTCCATATGATACGCAATGTAACCTGAATGTATTTTCGGGTGATTTTGCGCTTCCTAAGCTTAGCTCAGGCTAAGGATTGCTCTATATTCCATATGATGCGCAATGTAACATGAATGCATTTTCGAGTGATTTTGCGCTTCCTTAACTTAGCTCAGGCTTAGGAAAACACCAGATTCCATATGATGTACAATGTAATCTGAATGCATTTTCGGGTGATTTTGCGCTTCCTAAGCTAAGCTCAGGCTAAGGATTGCTCTATATTCCATATGATGCGCAATGTAACCTGAATGAATTTTCGGGTGATTTTGCGCTTCCAAAGCTAAGCTCAGGCTAAGGATTGCTCTATATTCCATATGATGCGCAATGTAACCTGAATGCATTCTCAGGTGATTTTGCGCTTCCTTAGCTTAGTTACATATGATACGCAATGTAACCTGAATGTATTTTCGGGTGATTTTGCGCTTCCTAAGCATAGCTCAGGCTAAGGATTGCTCTAGATTCCATATGATGCGCAATGTAACCTGAATGCATTTTCGAGTGATTTTGCGCTTCCTAAACTTAGCTCAGGCTTAGGAAAACACCAGATTCCATATGATGCACAATGTAACCTGAATGCATTTTCGGTTGATTTTGCGCTTCCTAAGCATAGCTCAGGCTTAGGATTGCTCTAGATTCTATATGATGTGCAATGTAACCTAAATGCATTTTCGTGTGATTTTGCGCTTCCTAAACTTAGCTCAGGCTTAGGAAAACACCAGATTCCATATGATACGCAATGTAACCTGAATGTATTTTCGGGTGATTTTGCGCTTCCTAAGCTTAGCTCAGGCTAAGGATTGCTCTAGATTCCATATGATGCGCAATGTAACATGAATGCATTTTCGAGTGATTTTGCGCTTCCTAAACTTAGCTCAGGCTTAGGAAAACACCAGATTCCATATGATGTACAATGTAACCTGAATGCATTTTCGGGTGATTTTGCGCTTCCTAAGCATAGCTCAGGCTTAGGATTGCTCTAGATTCTATATGATGCGCAATGTAACCTAAATGCATTTTCAGGTGATTCTGCGCTTCCTAAGCTTAGCTCAGGCTTAGGAAAACACCAGATTCAATATAGTGTGCAATGGAAAACACCAGATTCGATATGATGTGCTATGTAACCTGAATGTATTTTCGGGTGATTTTGCGCTTCCTAAGCTAAGCTCAGGCTAAGGATTGCTCTATATTCCATATGATGCGCAATGTAACCTGAATGAATTTTCGGGTGATTTTGCGCTTCCTAAGCTTAGTTCAGGCTAAGGATTGCTCTAGATTCCATATGATGCGCAATGTAACCTGAATGCATTTTCAGGTGATTTTGCGCTTCCTTAGCTTAGCTCAGGCTTAGGAAAACACCAGATTCCATATGATGTGCAATGTAACCTGAATGCATTTTCGTGTGATTTTGCGCTTCCTAAACTAAGCTCAGGCTTAGGAAAACACCAGATTCCATATGATACGCAATGTAACCTGAATGTATTTTCGGGTGATTTTGCGCTTCCTAAGCTTAGCTCAGGCTAAGGATTGCTCTAGATTCCATATGATGCGCAATGTAACCTGAATGCATTTTCGAGTGATTTTGCGCTTCCTAAACTTAGCTCAGGCTTAGGAAAACACCAGATTCCATATAATGCACAATGTAACCTGAATGTATTTTCGGGTGATTTTGCGCTTCCTAAGCTTAGCTCATGCTTAGGATTGTGCATCATTTTGAATCTGGTGTTTTCCTAAGCCTGAGCTAAGCTAAGGAAGCGCAAAATCACCTGAAAATGCATTCAGGTTACATTGCGCATCATATGGAATCTAGAGCAATCCTTAGCCAGAGCTAAGCTCAGGAAGCGCAAAATCACCCGAAAATACATTCAGGTTACATTGCATATCATATGGAATCTGGTGTTTTCCTAAGCCTGAGCTAAGTTTAGGAAGCGCAAAATCACACGAAAATGCATTCAGGTTACATTGCGCATCATATGGAATCTAGAGCAATTCTTAGCCTGAGCTTAGCTTAGGAAGCGCAAAATCACCCGAAAATACATTCAGGTTACATTGCGTATCATATGGAATCTTGTGTTTTCCTAAGCTTGAGCTTAGTTTAGGAAGCGCAAAATCACCCGAAAATTCATTCAGGTTACATTGCGCATCATATAAAATCTAGAGCAATCCTAAGCCTGAGCTATGCTTAGGAAACGCAAAATCACCCGAAAATACATTCAGGTTACATTGCACACTATATCGAATCTGGTGTTTTCCTAAGCCTGAGCTAAGCTAAGGAAGCGCAAAATCACCCGAAAATGCATTCAGGTTACATTGCGCATCATATGGAATCTAGAGCAATCCTTAGCCTGAACTAAGCTTAGGAAGCGCAAAATCACCCGAAAATGCATTCAGGTTACATTGCGTATCATATGAAATTTGGTGTTTTTCTAAGCCTGAGCTCGTGCTTAGGAAACGCAAAATCACCCGAAAATACATTCAGGTTACATTGCACATCATATGGAATCTGGTGTTTTCCTAAGCCTGAGCTAAGCTAAGGAAGCGCAAAATCACCTGAAAATGCAATCAGGTTACATTGCACATTATATAGAATCTAGAGCAATCCTAAGCATGCGCAATGTAACCTGAATGCATTTTTGGTTGATTTTGCGCTTTCTGAGCTTAGCTTAGGCTAAGAATTGCTCTAGATTTTGCGGGTGGCTCTAGATTCTAAATGAATGCATTTTCAGGTGATTTGGCGCTAAGCTTAGCTCAGGCTTAGGAAAACATCAAAGTCGATATGATGTGCTATGTAACCTGAATGTATTTTCGGGTGATTTTGCGCTTCCTAAGCTAAGCTCAGGCTAAGGATTGCTCTATATTCCATATGATGCGCAATGTAACCTGAATGAATTTTCGGGTGATTTTGCGCTTCCTAAGCTTAGTTCAGGCTAAGGATTGCTCTAGATTCCATATGATGCGCAATGTAACCTGAATGCATTTTCGGGTGATTTTGCGCTTCCTAAGCTTAGCTCAGGCTTAGGAAAACACCAGATTCCATATGATGTGCAATGTAACCTGAATGCATTTTCGGTTGATTTTGCGCTTCCTATGCATAGCTCAGGCTTAGGATTGCTCTAGATTCTATATGATGTGCAATGTAACCTAAATGCATTTTCGTGTGATTTTGCGCTTCCTAAACTTAGCTCAGGCTTAGGAAAACACCAGATTCCATATGATACGCAATGTAACCTGAATGTATTTTCGGGTGATTTTGCGCTTCCTAAGCTTCGCTCAGGCTAAGGATTGCTCTAGATTCCATATGATGCGCAATGTAACATGAATGCATTTTCGAGTGATTTTGCGCTTCCTAAACTTAGCTCAGGCTTAGGAAAACACCAGATTCCATATGATGCACAATGTAACCTGAATGCAATTTCGGGTGATTTTGCGCTTCCTAAGCATAGCTCAGGCTTAGGATTGCTCTAGATTCTATATGATGCGCAATGTAACCTAAATGCATTTTCAGGTGATTCTGCGCTTCCTAAGCCAAGCTCAGGCTTAGGAAAACACCAGATTCAATATAGTGTGCAATGGAAAACACCAGATTCGATATGATGTGCTATGTAACCTGAATGTATTTTCGGGTGATTTTGCGCTTCCTAAGCATAGCTCAGGCTTAGGATTGCTCTAGATTCTATATGATGTGCAATGTAACCTAAATGCATTTTCGTGTGATTTTGCGCTTCCTAAACTTAGCTCAGGCTTAGGAAAACACCAGATTCCATATGATACGCAATGTAACCTGAATGTATTTTCGGGTGATTTTGCGCTTCCTAAGCTTAGCTCAGGCTAAGGATTGCTCTAGATTCCATATGATGCGCAATGTAACATGAATGCATTTTCGAGTGATTTTGCGCTTCCTAAACTTAGCTCAGGCTTAGGAAAACACCAGATTCCATATGATGTACAATGTAACCTGAATGCATTTTCGGGTGATTTTGCGCTTCCTAAGCATAGCTCAGGCTTAGGATTGCTCTAGATTCTATATGATGCGCAATGTAACCTAAATGCATTTTCAGGTGATTCTGCGCTTCCTAAGCTTAGCTCAGGCTTAGGAAAACACCAGATTCAATATAGTGTGCAATGGAAAACACCAGATTCGATATGATGTGCTATGTAACCTGAATGTATTTTCGGGTGATTTTGCGCTTCCTAAGCTAAGCTCAGGCTAAGGATTGCTCTATATTCCATATGATGCGCAATGTAACCTGAATGAATTTTCGGGTGATTTTGCGCTTCCTAAGCTTAGTTCAGGCTAAGGATTGCTCTAGATTCCATATGATGCGCAATGTAACCTGAATGCATTTTCAGGTGATTTTGCGCTTCCTTAGCTTAGCTCAGGCTTAGGAAAACACCAGATTCCATATGATGTGCAATGTAACCTGAATGCATTTTCGTGTGATTTTGCGCTTCCTAAACTAAGCTCAGGCTTAGGAAAACACCAGATTCCATATGATGCACAATGTAACCTGAATGCATTTTCGGTTGATTTTGCGCTTCCTAAGCATAGCTCAGGCTTAGGATTGCTCTAGATTCTATATGATGTGCAATGTAACCTAAATGCATTTTCGTGTGATTTTGCGCTTCCTAAACTTAGCTCAGGCTTAGGAAAACACCAGATTCCATATGATACGCAATGTAACCTGAATGTATTTTCGGGTGATTTTGCGCTTCCTAAGCTTAGCTCAGGCTAAGGATTGCTCTAGATTCCATATGATGCGCAATGTAACATGAATGCATTTTCGAGTGATTTTGCGCTTCCTAAACTTAGCTCAGGCTTAGGAAAACACCAGATTCCATATGATGTACAATGTAACCTGAATGCATTTTCGGGTGATTTTGCGCTTCCTAAGCATAGCTCAGGCTTAGGATTGCTCTAGATTCTATATGATGCGCAATGTAACCTAAATGCATTTTCAGGTGATTCTGCGCTTCCTAAGCTTAGCTCAGGCTTAGGAAAACACCAGATTCAATATAGTGTGCAATGGAAAACACCAGATTCGATATGATGTGCTATGTAACCTGAATGTATTTTCGGGTGATTTTGCGCTTCCTAAGCTAAGCTCAGGCTAAGGATTGCTCTATATTCCATATGATGCGCAATGTAACCTGAATGAATTTTCGGGTGATTTTGCGCTTCCTAAGCTTAGTTCAGGCTAAGGATTGCTCTAGATTCCATATGATGCGCAATGTAACCTGAATGCATTTTCAGGTGATTTTGCGCTTCCTTAGCTTAGCTCAGGCTTAGGAAAACACCAGATTCCATATGATGTGCAATGTAACCTGAATGCATTTTCGTGTGATTTTGCGCTTCCTAAACTAAGCTCAGGCTTAGGAAAACACCAGATTCCATATGATACGCAATGTAACCTGAATGTATTTTCGGGTGATTTTGCGCTTCCTAAGCTTAGCTCAGGCTAAGGATTGCTCTAGATTCCATATGATGCGCAATGTAACCTGAATGCATTTTCGAGTGATTTTGCGCTTCCTAAACTTAGCTCAGGCTTAGGAAAACACCAGATTCCATATAATGCACAATGTAACCTGAATGTATTTTCGGGTGATTTTGCGCTTCCTAAGCTTAGCTCATGCTTAGGATTGTGCATCATTTTGAATCTGGTGTTTTCTTAAGCCTGAGCTAAGCTAAGGAAGCGCAAAATCACCTGAAAATGCATTCAGGTTACATTGCGCATCATATGGAATCTAGAGCAATCCTTAGCCAGAGCTAAGCTCAGGAAGCGCAAAATCACCCGAAAATACATTCAGGTTACATTGCATATCATATGGAATCTGGTGTTTTCCTAAGCCTGAGCTAAGTTTAGGAAGCGCAAAATCACACGAAAATGCATTCAGGTTACATTGCGCATCATATGGAATCTAGAGCAATTCTTAGCCTGAGCTAAGCTTAGGAAGCGCAAAATCACCCGAAAATACATTCAGGTTACATTGCGTATCATATGGAATCTTGTGTTTTCCTAAGCTTGAGCTTAGTTTAGGAAGCGCAAAATCACCCGAAAATTCATTCAGGTTACATTGCGCATCATATAAAATCTAGAGCAATCCTAAGCCTGAGCTATGCTTAGGAAACGCAAAATCACCCGAAAATACATTCAGGTTACATTGCACACTATATCGAATCTGGTGTTTTCCTAAGCCTGAGCTAAGCTAAGGAAGCGCAAAATCACCCGAAAATGCATTCAGGTTACATTGCGCATCATATGGAATCTAGAGCAATCCTTAGCCTGAACTAAGCTTAGGAAGCGCAAAATCACCCGAAAATGCATTCAGGTTACATTGCGTATCATATGAAATTTGGTGTTTTTCTAAGCCTGAGCTCGTGCTTAGGAAACGCAAAATCACCCGAAAATACATTCAGGTTACATTGCACATCATATGGAATCTGGTGTTTTCCTAAGCCTGAGCTAAGCTAAGGAAGCGCAAAATCACCTGAAAATGCAATCAGGTTACATTGCACATTATATAGAATCTAGAGCAATCCTAAGCATGCGCAATGTAACCTGAATGCATTTTTGGTTGATTTTGCGCTTTCTGAGCTTAGCTTAGGCTAAGAATTGCTCTAGATTTTGCGGGTGGCTCTAGATTCTAAATGAATGCATTTTCAGGTGATTTGGCGCTAAGCTTAGCTCAGGCTTAGGAAAACATCAAAGTCGATATGATGTGCTATGTAACCTGAATGTATTTTCGGGTGATTTTGCGCTTCCTAAGCTAAGCTCAGGCTAAGGATTGCTCTATATTCCATATGATGCGCAATGTAACCTGAATGAATTTTCGGGTGATTTTGCGCTTCCTAAGCTTAGTTCAGGCTAAGGATTGCTCTAGATTCCATATGATGCGCAATGTAACCTGAATGCATTTTCGGGTGATTTTGCGCTTCCTAAGCTTAGCTCAGGCTTAGGAAAACACCAGATTCCATATGATGTGCAATGTAACCTGAATGCATTTTCGGTTGATTTTGCGCTTCCTATGCATAGCTCAGGCTTAGGATTGCTCTAGATTCTATATGATGTGCAATGTAACCTAAATGCATTTTCGTGTGATTTTGCGCTTCCTAAACTTAGCTCAGGCTTAGGAAAACACCAGATTCCATATGATACGCAATGTAACCTGAATGTATTTTCGGGTGATTTTGCGCTTCCTAAGCTTCGCTCAGGCTAAGGATTGCTCTAGATTCCATATGATGCGCAATGTAACATGAATGCATTTTCGAGTGATTTTGCGCTTCCTAAACTTAGCTCAGGCTTAGGAAAACACCAGATTCCATATGATGCACAATGTAACCTGAATGCAATTTCGGGTGATTTTGCGCTTCCTAAGCATAGCTCAGGCTTAGGATTGCTCTAGATTCTATATGATGCGCAATGTAACCTAAATGCATTTTCAGGTGATTCTGCGCTTCCTAAGCCAAGCTCAGGCTTAGGAAAACACCAGATTCAATATAGTGTGCAATGGAAAACACCAGATTCGATATGATGTGCTATGTAACCTGAATGTATTTTCGGGTGATTTTGCGCTTCCTAAGCTAAGCTCAGGTTAAGGATTGCTCTATATTCCATATGATGCGCAATGTAACCTGAATGAATTTTCGGGTGATTTTGCGCTTCCTAAGCTTAGTTCAGGCTAAAGATTGCTCTAGATTCCATATGATGCGCAATGTAACCTGAATGCATTTTCAGGTGATTTTGCGCTTCCTTAGCTTAGTTACATATGATACGCAATGTAACCTGAATGTATTTTCGGGTGATTTTGCGCTTCCTTAGCTTAGCTCAGGCTAAGGATTGCTCTAGATTCCATATGATGCGTAATGTAACCTGAATGCATTTTCGAGTGATTTTGCGCTTCCTAAACTTAGCTCAGGATTAGGAAAACGCCAGATTCCATATGATGCACAATGTAACCTGAATGCATTTTCGGGTGATTTTGCGCTTCCTAAGCTAAGCTCAGGCTAAGGATTGCTCTATATTCCATATGATGCGCAATGTAACCTGAATGAATTTTCGGGTGATTTTGCGCTTCCTAAGCTAAGCTCAGGCTAAGGATTGCTCTATATTCCATATGATGCGCAATGTAACCTGAATGAATTTTCGGGTGATTTTGCGCTTCCTAAGCTTAGCTCAGGCTTAGGAAAACACCAGATTCCATATGATGCACAATCCTTAGCATGAAAAATCACCCGAAAATACATTCAGGTTACATTGCGCATCATATGGAGTTGGTGTTTTCCTAAGCCTGAGTTAAGCTTGGAATCTAGAGCAATTTTTAGTCTGAGCTAAGCTAAGGAAGCGCAAAATCACACGAAAATGCATTCAGGTTACATTGCGGATCCATAATAATAACAATATTATAATAAAAACCAAGATTGATCCACCTAGTGGTGATAGCGCCTTTCTCGTCGAATATGTACTCTAAGATATTTCCGTCGCCTTAAGCCGAAGTGTTCCTGAATCCTGAAAATACTCTAGAACGGAACAAATATCATTTTCTTCTTCTGTCACAGTGCTCGTTCGTCAATGAGGGGGTGGAGTTGATAAATAATAAAAGTATTTGATGAAAAAAATATTCAAACAATTAAGCAAAACCACTTAACTCATCGGGTTTGGTAAGAAGTTTTCTAGAGGACTCTTTATTAAAAATTTATTAATTTATTCATTTGTGCCCTTCCTCAAAATGTTGAATTCCGATCCAAAATTTCGTAGAAGGGAACCCCCCTGGCCTAAGGGAAAATCGAAATTTGTGTCAGCCTTGTTCAGAAAAGCAAGAACCTTATCAAAGCCATAATCGAATTTGGAAACTTATTGATGGCTCATATTCCTTTGCTATGTAGGGTATTGGTTCCCTTATTAAGCATGTGGCTCCCATTTTCATCCTACGAAAAACAAAGGATTGAAGCGCTGTTTGTTTTGTTTCTTATTTTTGCATTTTTTATTAGAAGTGAGCACCCATGAAAACAAAAAGAACGGAATCAATCGGTGCCGTAATCGCTTGTTTTCGAATAGGATGAATATGGGAGCGTGAGATTACTGATGGTACACATACTCTATTATGTTAAACGTATAGTTTACGCAACAAGGTGCAGAATGATGATTTTTACAGCACGAGTCGTACATTTATCCAACGAGGCTTGCCGATACCCGTGCGTTTACCGCCTCGGCTATATGGGCCGAGTTCCGTACAACGTTATTTGCAATTTCATAAATTACTACATAAGTGACCCGATTTTGTCAGCCTCTTTTCGGAACACATTTTTACTCTCTTCAAAGACTGAAACAGTTTTTCATACTTTTTATCCCTGTATGTTATGCATCTCAGCAGTAGTTTGATGCTAAAAATTAATAAATTGCATAAAATGTAACCGTATGGTAATGGGAGCAAAAAGTTTTTTGCAAAATGGGGCTGACAAAATCAGGTCCTTACTGTACTTGAGGAAAGATTTGAGGATGATTTTAAACAAAAGTTTTTCATCAAACTCCACACTGATGTTCATAGCCATGTTTAAGAAAGTGTGATCATAGCAGGTTATGCTGTGTAGTTGTCAGACATTTTTAAACCTAAGTCCAGAAGCATCAAAAAGTTGATCAAAACTGAAAACAGTGCTGTAATGGTTCATTACGCAACGCAAATCAATGCCGTAATGAACCATTACCGCACTGCTAATTTGGTGTGAAAAAGTAAGCCTTTTCCTGTCAGATTTGCGTGAGGGAAAACAGCCTATTACGATGAGAAATTGCAAAAAATATTAAACCTCTCAGTTGACTGCTTGACCTTTACGAGCACTGGATGCCGAACATTATCAAGACATTTCAGTAATTTTTTTTCTGCACAGTTTAGCCTTTACTTTATTACCATTGGTTATACTGCCGTTCTACGCATGATTATCCCATGTTATATGTGATTCCCATTTGACATTGGACAATTGGGCGTGGAACGGCAGTAAAGATTCATGTAAAATTTGACAAAAAAAAGTGCAAGCAAGTAAAATTTCCCATAATAAAACCCATTCAAATTTCAACCGTGTTACAGAGCGCGATGGCTCAACCAGTTGCATCAAAATTGTGCGCAGTAATTTAAGTGCTATAAAATTAAAATTTTCCCATGCAACGTTGATTCATCCTACTGTATAATTACGCCTCAGGAAAATGGTGTAATTTGCAAGATCGCTTGAATTTTTATCAAAATTTTGTTCTTTTACGCATATGTATTGCATGCATCGATTTTGTTTTGTTGTAATTTCAGCGATGCATCTAATCCTGATTCTCCAACACTGCCGGTAATCTTAGGTGTGGTCAGAGCTTGGTCAAAGACTATTTTCCTGCTGCCCGTTTGTCTAGTTATCGAACATTTTTGATGATTTGATATTTCGCATGCATGGGTTTGGTTCACTTTTTAAACTGGTCACTTCCGGCTAGACACTTCCGGTTCCGGAACACACCCGGTTCAGATATGTTATTTAGAGGATTGATTGGTGATTATCGGTGATATACAGCTTGTTTAGCGTTAAGCGTTTGGACCTACTATTCTTCGGTCATCATCAGAAGCATTCAGCAGGATTCACCCCTTCAACTTCGTCAGTTTACTATATTAGCGATTCAGATATGGTCTGAAACTATTTTCCTGCTTACCGTTAATCTGATTATCGATAAAGCCGCTATGGTGGGTCGCATGTCTGGGTTCGGTTCACTTTTTTCATTGGCCACTTCCAGCGGGACACCTGGAACCGGTTCCGGAACACAACCGGTTCAGATATGGACTGAAACTATCTAACTGCTTACCGTTCATCTGGTTATCGAAAATGCCGCTCTTTGATGCGTCGCATGCATGGGTTTGGTTCACTTTTTTAGTTGGCCACTTCCAGCGGGACACCTGGAACCGGTTCCGGAACACAACCGGTTCTGATATGGACTGAAACTATCTTACTGCTTACCGTTCATATGGTTATCGAAAAAGCCGCTCTTTGATGTGTCGCATGCCTGGGTTTGGTTCACTTTTTTAATTGGACACTTCCGGCGGGAAACCTGGAACCGGTTCCGGAACACAACCAGTTCAGATATGGGCTAAAACTATTTAACTGCTTAACGTTCATTTGGTTATCGAAAAAGCTGCTCTTTGATGTGTCGCATGCATGAGTTTGGTTCACTTTTTCAGTTGGCCACTTCCGGCGGGACACCTGGAACCGGTTCCGGAACACAACCGGTTCAGATATGGTTCGAAACTATTCTCCTGCTTACCGTTCATCAGGTTATCGAAAAATCCGCTGTTTGATGTGTCACATGCATGGGTTTGGTTCACTTTTTTAGTTGGCCACTTCCGGCGGGACACCTGGAACCGGTTCTGGAACACTATCGGTTCAAATATAGTCTGTAACTACTTTCCTGCTAACCATTTAACTGGTTATCGAAAATGCCGCTATTTGACGTGTCGCATGCATGGGTTATGTTCACTTTTATATTTGGCCACTTCCGGCGGGACACCCGGAACCGGTTCCGAAACACTACCGGTTCAGATATAGTCTGAGACCATTTTCCTACTTCCCGTTCATCATATAATCAAAAATGCAGTGGTTTGATGGGTCGCATGCATGGGTTTGTTGTATTTTCATATCTGACCCCTTCCTGGGGTACCGGTCCGGAACACCTAAATGGCCATAACTCCGGAACGGCTGGACCGATCTGAACCATTTTCAATAGGAAACAATGGGGCAATATACCGCGTCGAATGAACCATCGGTCGTTGAAATCGGTTCATATTTACTATCTAAAAATGAGGTGACCTTTTTGTACACATACACACACACACACATACATACACACACACACACATACATACACACAGACATCATCTCAACTCGTCGAGCTGAGTCGATTGGTATATAACACTTGACCCCTCCGGGGGCTCTATCAAATTTTCGTTTTTGGAGTGAACATATAGCCTTTCGGTACACCTTGGTGTACGAGAAAGGCAAAAAATATGGAATCTAGAGCAATTTTTAGTCTAAGCTAAGCTTAGGAAGCGCAAAATCACCCGAAAATACATTCAGGTTACATAGCACATCATATCGACTTTGGTGTTTCCCTAAGCCTGAGCTAAGCTTAGGAAGCGCCAAATCACCTGAAAATGCTTTCATATAGAATCTAGAGCCACCCGCAAAATCTAGAGCAATTATTAGCCTGAGCTAAGCTCAGGAAGCGCAAAATAAACCAAAAATGCATTCAGGTTACATTGCACATGCTAAGGATTGCTCTAGATTCTATACGATGTGCAATGTAGCCTGAATGCATTTTCAGGTGATTTTGCGCTTCCTTAGCTTAGCTCAGGCTTAGGAAAACACCAGATTCCATATGATGTGCAATGTAACCTGAATGTATTTTCGGGTGATTTTGCGTTTCCTAAGCATAGCTCAGGCTTAGGATTGCTCTAGATTCTATATGATGCGCAATGTAACCTTAATGCATTTTCAGATGATTTTGCGCTTCCTAAGCTTAGCTCAGGCTTAGGAAAACACCAGATTCGATATAGTGTGCAATGGAAAACACCAGATTCGATATGATGTGCTATGTAACCTGAATGTATTTTCGGGTGATTTTGCGCTTCCTAAGCTAAGCTCAGGCTAAGGCCTGCTCTATATTACATATGATGCGCAATGTAACCTGAATGAATTTTCGGGTGATTTTGCGCTTCCTACGCTTAGTTCAGGCTAAGGATTGCTCTAGATTCCATATGATGAGCAATGTAACCTGAATGCATTTTCGGGTGATTTTGCGCTTCCTAAGCTTAGCTCAGGCTTAGGAAAACACCAGATTCCATATGATACGCAATGTAACCTGAATGTATTTTCGGGTGATTTTGCGCTTCCTAAGCATAGCTCAGGCTAAGGATTGCTCTAGATTCCATATGATGCGCAATGTAACCTGAATGCATTTTCGAGTGATTTTGCGCTTCCTAAACTTAGCTCAGGCTTAGGAAAACACCAGATTCCATATGATGCACAATGTAACCTGAATGCATTTTCGGTTGATTTTGCGCTTCCTAAGCATAGCTCAGGCTTAGGATTGCTCTAGATTCTATATGATGTGCAATGTAACCTAAATGCATTTTTGTGTGATTTTGCGCTTCCTAAACTTAGCTCAGGCTTAGGAAAACACCAGATTCCATATGATACGCAATGTAACCTGAATGTATTTTCGGGTGATTTTGCGCTTCCTAAGCTTAGCTCAGGCTAAGGATTGCTCTAGATTCCATATGATGCGCAATGTAACATGAATGCATTTTCGAGTGATTTTGCGCTTCCTAAACTTAGCTCAGGCATAGGAAAACACCAGATTCCATATGATTTAGGAAAACACCAGATTCCATATGATACGCAATGTAACCTGAATGTATTTTCGGGTGATTTTGCGCTTCCTAAGCTTAGCTCAGGCTAAGGATTGCTCTAGATTCCATATGATGCGCAATGTAACATGAATGCATTTTCGAGTGATTTTGCGCTTCCTAAACTTAGCTCAGGCTTAGGAAAACACCAGATTCCATATGATGTACAATGTAACCTGAATGCATTTTCGGGTGATTTTGCGCTTCCTAAGCATAGCTCAGGCTTAGGATTGCTCTAGATTCTATATGATGCGCAATGTAACCTAAATGCATTTTCAGGTGATTCTGCGCTTCCTAAGCTTAGCTCAGGCTTAGGAAAACACCAGATTCAATATAGTGTGCAATGGAAAACACCAGATTCGATATGATGTGCTATGTAACCTGAATGTATTTTCGGGTGATTTTGCGCTTCCTAAGCTAAGCTCAGGCTAAGGATTGCTCTATATTCCATATGATGCGCAATGTAACCTGAATGAATTTTCGGGTGATTTTGCGCTTCCTAAGCTTAGTTCAGGCTAAGAATTGCTCTAGATTCCATATGATGCGCAATGTAACCTGAATGCATTTTCAGGTGATTTTGCGCTTCCTTAGCTTAGCTCAGGCTTAGGAAAACACCAGATTCCATATGATGTGCAATGTAACCTGAATGCATTTTCGTGTGATTTTGCGCTTCCCAAACTAAGCTCAGGCTTAGGAAAACACCAGATTCCATATGATACGCAATGTAACCTGAATGTATTTTCGGGTGATTTTGCGCTTCCTAAGCTAAGTTCAGGCTAAGGATTGCTCTAGATTCCATATGATGCGCAATGTAACCTGAATGCATTTTCGAGTGATTTTGCGCTTCCTAAACTTAGCTCAGGCTTAGGAAAACACCAGATTCAATATAGTGTGCAATGGAAAACACCAGATTCGATATGATGTGCTATGTAACCTGAATGTATTTTCGGGTGATTTTGCGCTTCCTAAGCTAAGCTCAGGCTAAGGATTGCTCTATATTCCATATGATGCGCAATGTAACCTGAATGAATTTTCGGGTGATTTTGCGCTTCCTAAGCTTAGCTCATGCTTAGGATTGTGCATCATTTGGAAGCTGGTGTTTTCCTAAGCCTGAGCTAAGCTAAGGAAGCGCAAAATCACCTGAAAATGCATTCAGGTTACATTGCGCATCATATGGAATCTAGAGCAATCCTTAGTCAGAGCTAAGCTTAGGAAGCGCAAAATCACCCGAAAATACATTCAGGTTACATTGTGTATCATATGGAATCTGGTGTTTTCCTAAGCCTGAGCTAAGTTTAGGAAGCGTTAAATCACACGAAAATGCATTCAGGTTACATTGCGCATCATATGGAATCTAGAGCAATTCTTAGCCTGAGCTAAGCTTAGGAAGCGCAAAATCACCCGAAAATGCATTCAGGTTACATTGTACATCATATGGAATCTGGTGTTTTCCTAAGCCTGAGCTAAGTTTAGGAAGCGCAAAATCACTCGAAAATGCATTCATGTTACATTGCGCATCATATGGAATCTAGAGCAATCCTTAGCCTGAGCTAAGCTTAGGAAGCGCAAAATCACCCGAAAATACATTCAGGTTACATTGCGTATCATACAGAATCTTGTGTTTTCCTAAGCTTGAGCTTAGTTTAGGAAGCGCAAAATCACCCGAAAATTCATTCAGGTTACATTGCGCATCATTTAAAATCTAGAGCAATCCTAAGCCTGAGCTATGCTTAGGAAACGCAAAATCACCCGAAAATACATTCAGGTTACATTGCACACTATATCGAAGCAAGCCTGAGCTAAGCTAAGGAAGCGCAAAATCACCCGAAAATGCATTCAGGTTACATTGCGCATCATATGGAATCTAAAGCAATCCATAGCCTGAACTAAGCTTAGGAAGCGCAAAATCACCCGAAAATGCATTCAGGTTACATTGCGTATCATATGAAATTTGGTGTTTTTCTAAGCCTGAGCTCATGCTTAGGAAACGCAAAATCACCCGAAAATACATTCAGGTTACATTGCACATCATATGGAATCTGGTGTTTTCCTAAGCCTGAGCTAAGCTAAGGAAGCGCAAAATCACCTGAAAATGCAATCAGGTTACATTGCACATTATATAGAATCTAGAGCAATCCTAAGCATGCGCAATGTAACCTGAATGCATTTTTGGTTGATTTTGCGCTTTCTGAGCTTAGCTTAGGCTAAGAATTGCTCTAGATTTTGCGGGTGGCTCTAGATTCTATATGAATGCATTTTCAGGTGATTTGGCGCTAAGCTTAGCTCAGGCTTAGGAAAACATCAAAGTCGATATGATGTGCTATGTAACCTGAATGTATTTTCGGGTGATTTTGCGCTTCCTAAGCTAAGCTCAGGCTAAGGATTGCTCTATATTCCATATGATGCGCAATGTAACCTGAATGAATTTTCGGGTGATTTTGCGCTTCCTAAGCTTAGTTCAGGCTAAGGATTGCTCTAGATTCCATATGATGCGCAATGTAACCTGAATGCATTTTCGGGTGATTTTGCGCTTCCTAAGCTTAGCTCAGGCTTAGGAAAACACCAGATTCCATATGATGTGCAATGTAACCTGAATGCATTTTCGGTTGATTTTGCGCTTCCTATGCATAGCTCAGGCTTAGGATTGCTCTAGATTCTATATGATGTGCAATGTAACCTAAATTCATTTTCGTGTGATTTTGCGCTTCCTAAACTTAGCTCAGGCTTAGGAAAACACCAGATTCCATATGATACGCAATGTAACCTGAATGTATTTTCGGGTGATTTTGCGCTTCCTAAGCTTCGCTCAGGCTAAGGATTGCTCTAGATTCCATATGATGCGCAATGTAACATGAATGCATTTTCGAGTGATTTTGCGCTTCCTAAACTTAGCTCAGGCTTAGGAAAACACCAGATTCCATATGATGCACAATGTAACCTGAATGCAATTTCGGGTGATTTTGCGCTTCCTAAGCATAGCTCAGGCTTAGGATTGCTCTAGATTCTATATGATGCGCAATGTAACCTAAATGCATTTTCAGGTGATTTTGCGCTTCCTAAGCCTAGCTCAGGCTTAGGAAAACACCAGATTCAATATAGTGTGCAATGGAAAACACCAGATTCGATATGATGTGCTATGTAACCTGAATGTATTTTCGGGTGATTTTGCGCTTCCTAAGCTAAGCTCAGGCTAAGGATTGCTCTATATTCCATATGATGCGCAATGTAACCTGAATGAATTTTCGGGTGATTTTGCGCTTCCTAAGCTTAGTTCAGGCTAAGGATTGCTCTAGATTCCATATGATGCGCAATGTAACCTGAATGCATTTTCAGGTGATTTTGCGCTTCCTTAGCTTAGTTACATATGATACGCAATGAAACCTGAATGTATTTTCGGGTGATTTTGCGCTTCCTTAGCTTAGCTCAGGCTAAGGATTGCTCTAGATTCCATATGATGCGTAATGTAACCTGAATGCATTTTCGAGTGATTTTGCGCTTCCTAAACTTAGCTCAGGATAAGGAAAACGCCAGATTCCATATGATGCACAATGTAACCTGAATGCATTTTCGGGTGATTTTGCGCTTCCTAAGCTAAGCTCAGGCTAAGGATTGCTCTATATTCCATATGATGCGCAATGTAACCTGAATGAATTTTCGGGTGATTTTGCACTTCCTAAGCTAAGCTCAGGCTAAGGATTGCTCTATATTCCATATGATGCGCAATGTAACCTGAATGAATTTTCGGGTGATTTTGCGCTTCCTAAGCTTAGCTCAGGCTTAGGAAAACACCAGATTCCATATGATGCACAATCCTTAGCATGAAAAATCACCCGAAAATACATTCAGGTTACATTGCGCATCATATGGAGTTGGTGTTTTCCTAAGCCTGAGTTAAGCTTGGAATCTAGAGCAATTTTTAGTCTGAGCTAAGCTAAGGAAGCGCAAAATCACACGAAAATGCATTAAGGTTACATTGCGGATCCATAATAATAACAATATTATAATAAAAAAATATGGAATCTAGAGCAATTTTTAGTCTGAGCTAAGCTTAGGAAGCGCAAAATCACCCGAAAATACATTCAGGTTACATAGCACATCATATCGACTTTGGTGTTTTCCTAAGCCTGAGCTAAGCTTAGGAAGCGCCAAATCACCTGAAAATGCTTTCATATAGAATCTAGAGCCACCCGCAAAATCTAGAGCAATTATTAGCCTGAGCTAAGCTCAGGAAGCGCAAAATAAACCAAAAATGCATTCAGGTTACATTGCACATGCTAAGGATTGCTCTAGATTCTATACGATGTGCAATGTAGCCTGAATGCATTTTCAGGTGATTTTGCGCTTCCTTAGCTTAGCTCAGGCTTAGGAAAACACCAGATTCCATATGATGTGCAATGTAACCTGAATGTATTTTCGGGTGATTTGGCGTTTCCTAAGCATAGCTCAGGCTTAGGATTGCTCTAGATTCTATATGATGCGCAATGTAACCTTAATGCATTTTCAGATGATTTTGCGCTTCCTAAGCTTAGCTCATGCTTAGGAAAACACCAGATTCGATATAGTGTGCAATGGAAAACACCAGATTCGATATGATGTGCTATGTAACCTGAATGTATTTTCGGGTGATTTTGCGCTTCCTAAGCTAAGCTCAGGCTAAGGCCTGCTCTATATTACATATGATGCGCAATGTAACCTGAATGAATTTTCGGGTGATTTTGCGCTTCCTACGCTTAGTTCAGGCTAAGGATTGCTCTAGATTCCATATGATGAGCAATGTAACCTGAATGCATTTTCGGGTGATTTTGCGCTTCCTAAGCTTAGCTCAGGCTTAGGAAAACACCAGATTCCATATGATACGCAA
>NC_085138.1:211861822-211891406 GCF_035046485.1 Aedes albopictus
ATGTAACCTGAATGCATTTTCGGTTGATTTTGCGCTTCCTAAGCATAGCTCAGGCTTAGGATTGCTCTAGATTCTATATGATGTGCAATGTAACCTAAATGCATTTTCGTGTGATTTTGCGCTTCCTAAACTTAGCTCAGGCTAAGGAAAACACCAGATTTCATATGATACGCAATGTAACCTGAATGTATTTTCGGGTCATTTTGCGCTTCCTAAGCTTAGCTCAGGCTAAGGATTGCTCTAGATTCCATATGATGCGCAATGTAACATGAATGCATTTTCGAGTGATTTTGCGCTTCCTAAACTTAGCGCAGGCTTAGGAAAACACCAGATTCCATATGATGCACAATGTAACCTGAATGCAATTTCGGGTGATTTTGCGCTTGCTAAGCATAGCTCAGGCTTAGGATTGCTCTAGATTCTTTTTTTTTCCTTCTAAACCATAGGGGGATAAATCTGCTCATCAGACACCCTAACAGGAAGGTTAGGGTAGTGTGGGGATGAGGCCGTCTTCTACAATGCCGGTAGAAGCCAGGACTACTCTCTCCTCGACCCACTAAAACACATTCCTATGGTCGCCAAACCCTACGTCTCTCCGGAACCACCAAGAAGGTATTGCTTCAGAGAGGGGCTAGTGCATATCGCACCCTCAAGGTTAGCTGCCGTAGCCTAGCAGCAACGAACATCGATGACTCGCACTGGAGAGTCCATCACGACAGCATGCTGGCGCTTAGCCAGTTTCCCGAGTGGTCCTCGCCACTCCCTTTGTCCTCGGAAGGTGGGCAGGGTCAACCCCGCCCGCGCCCTACTGCTGAGCGGACATCAAGAACTGATGCCCACATGCAACCCGATCTGACCTGCTGAAGGCAAGGGTATCACTACCCTTCAGGCCTTATCAGCTGCATCCGTAGGTTGCAGACAGCAGGGTCTCACCTACCCCGACCCTTGCCGGGGACCCCTTTCCAACCGCGGGCTCAGATCCAACCCAGTAGACTGACGCCACGACAGCACCGCTACCGGGACTTCCTCTCCGCGGCCACTTAATCGCTGTAAGGGTCGATCTCGACCGCAGGGCACCGGTATGACCTACGAAGCCGACTTCGAACCCCTGGACCACCTCTTGTACTGCATCTGGACTAGCCATTCTCCGAGTCCACGCGCCACCTCCTTTGTAGCTCCCAGACGATATGGGTGATAGCCGTTGAAACGGCATTCCAGCTAATCTCATCCCTACACATTCTCTGGACCAAGTTGTCCGGAGTTGTGTCCTCCCCGCATGTGGCAAGCATGCGGTCACGCATTGTGCGAAAACGCGGGCACACGAACAAAACGTGTTCCGCCGTTTCCTCTAAACCATTGCACATTGGGCATTCGGGAGAATCCGCATGCCCGAAACGGTGTAGATACTGTCGGAAGCAACCATGACCTGTAAGGACCTGTGTCAGGTGGAATGAAACTTCCCCATGGCGCCTATTAATCCAACTATCTACCCTCGGTATCAACCTATGGGTCCACCTTCCTTTGGTGGAACTGTCCCACGCGCGCTGCCATTTGACCATAGAGGCCATCCTGACAGTCTTGCGTATGCCTCTTGTGCCGCGCATTTCGAAGCACTCCATATCCTCACTGATAAGAATGCTGATGGGCACCATACCAGTAATGACACAGAGAGCGTCGTGTGACACGGTACGGTACGCGCTTGCAACCCTCAGACACATAAGCCTGTAAGTACTTTCCAGCTTCCGTCGGTAGCATTCAGTACTTAGCGCGGTACCCCACGCCGGGCCGCCATACCTAAGTATGGACGTAGCAACACTAGCCAGAAGCTTGCGCTTACTGGCGTACACCGCTGAGCTATTGGACATCATCCGGGACAGTGCCGCAATAGCTGTGGAGGCTCTTTTACAGGCATAATCGACGTGGCTACCGAAGGTAAGCTTATCGTCGATCATCACGCCCAAGTGCTTGACAGAGCGCTTCGACAGGATAGTGCACTCTCCTACACTGATCTCCGTCTGCTGCGCCGACTGCATGTTGTTAACAACCGTCACCTCTGTCTTGTGGTGAGCCAGCTCCAGTTTTCTGGACCGCATCCACGCCTCCACAACCTTGATCGAGTGGTCGGTAGTCAACTTCACCTCCTCGATCGTTTCACCGTAGACTTCGAGCGTAATATCGTCGGCAAATCCGACAATCACCACTCCCACTGGGTACTCTAACCTCAACACCTCGTCGTACATGACATTCCATAACACCGGACCCAGGATGGAACCTTGCGGGACTCCTGAGGTTATGTGAAAGCACTTTCGACCCACCTCCGTGTCGTATACTAGTACGCGATTCTGGAAGTAGCTTCCGAGAATCTTGTACAAGTACTCCGGTATCCCCAGACGCAAGAGCGCATCAGCAATAGCAGCCCAACTGGCGCTATTAAATGCATTCCTTACGTCCAGAGTCACTACCCCGCAAAAGCGAATTCCCCTCCTCTTAGGCTCGAGTGCTTTCTCGGTGGTTTTTGTAACCGACAAGATAGCGTCTACGGTGGACCTCCCCTTCCGGAAGCCATACTGGTTGCTCGAGAGACCATTTACGCCCTCAGTGAACTTCAACATTTTATTGAGGATGATCTTTTCGAGCACCTTCCCCGCCGTGTCAATCAAGCATATTGGTCTATATGCCGACGGGTCTCCGGGTGGTTTCCCCGCCTTTGGCAATAGTACCAGGCTCTGCCTCTTCCAAGCTTCTGGGAAAACTCCCTCGTTCAGGCATTTCTGCATAGCAGACCTGAACATCTCGGGAGCTTCTGCAATAGCTACTTTTAAGGCCATGTTCGGAACTCCGTCCGGACCTGGGGCCTTACCTACGCTAAGGGACTTAGCTATCCCCGCAAGTTCCACATCGGTGACCATTTCCTCATCGCCAGCCCCAGTCCCCGGCTGTCCTACGAAAGGAGGCCAAGGACTAGGATCATGACGCGGAAAAAGTCCTCCAATGATCCCCTCCAACATCTCTGGAGATTGTTCTGTAATAGCCATCACACCTCTCGTCTTGGCCATAACGATCCTGTAGGCATCACCCCACGGGTTCGTATTGGCACTCTGACAGAGACCCTCAAAGCAGGCCTTTTTGCTTGCTCTTATCTCGGTCTTGAGCGCGGCTTTTGCAGCGGCGAACACCACCCGCCGTTCGTTTCGCTCTTCCTCTGATCGTGCTCGCTGCATCCGCCGCCTAGCCCGTAGGCAGGCGCGGCGCAGGTCCGCAATCGCGTCGGTCCACCAGTAAGCCGGTGGCCTCCCATTTCTAGGGTGGACTCTCCTAGGCATGGTCGCATCACACGCACGTGAGAGCACCGCCACCAGCTCGTCGCCGTCTAAACCGAGTAAGTTTCGCTCACGGCGGAGCGCTTCCCTAAATACCTCTTCGTCGAAGTATGATGTCTTCCACCTACGAGGGCTTGGCCTTGGCCTAGCCACCTCTTCTTCTATCCGCTGTCTGCTGTTGTTGTAGTCGATACTGTAGCGAACCGCCAGGTGGTCGCTGTGAGTGTAGCCATCATCTACTCTCCAGTTCGAACTACTTGTTAGGCCAGGACTACAAAAGGTCACGTCAATAATTGACTCCGCTCCGTTTCGACTATAGGTACTCTTGGTACCGACGTTAGCCAAGTCGACATCTAAGATGGCCAGTGTTTCTAGCAGGATCTGACCCCGCTGGTTCGTGAAACGGCTTCACCATTCCACAGCCCAGGCATTAAAGTCACCCGCTATTACCACCGGCCTTCGCCCTGTGAGCACGGTCGTTAAGCGGTCCAGCATTTGCGTGAACCGCTCGATCGGCCACCGCGGAGGCGCATAACAGCTACAGAAGAAGACCCCGTTTACTTTGGCGACCACGAAGCCCTCATAGGTAGTAGACACCAACTCCTGCACGGGGTATTTACCCGTCGTCCATATCGCCGCCATTTTCCTGGTCCCATCCGAGGCCCAGTTGCCGTTGCCAGCGGGTACTCGGTATGGGTCCGAAATGATGGCGATATCCGTCTCCCACTCAGAAACCGCCTGACAAAGCAGTTGCTGAGCCGCATCACAGTGGTTCAGGTTCAGCTGCGTTACCTGCACTGTGATTTGTTGCTCACTGCGGCTTTCTTAAAGGCCGGGCACCCTGGACCACCCATCGCATGTCTGTTTTTCGAGGTTTTCCCGGTACAGATCATGCAGATGGGCGGACTCGTGCTGCTTTGGGCCTTATGACCTTCAGCGCCGCATCGCCTACACAGTTTGCGCCTGTCGGGGCCTTTGCAGTCCCACGACTTGTGTCCTGGTTCCAGACACCTGAAGCAAACCTCAGGTGGCTCGTGGAATGTCAGGTGACAAACACACCAGCCCACCTTAATACTCCCTACTTTAACGGACTTTTTAACATCCGCCACAGGTAGCTGAACCAGAGCTATCTGTGTCCCTGCTGGCCCCTTCCGCAGCCTGACGGCTGTGGCGGCCACCTGAACATCGCACTGTTGCCGCAGTGCCGTGACGAGCTCTTCCGCTTCGGTGATCTCGTCTAGGTCTTTGACCTTCAGAGTCGCCTCATGCGTAAGAGCCCTCACCTCCACTCCATCTCCAAGGACCTCTTCTGCCAGCCTCTTGTAGGCGGCGCCCTTGTGATCCTTCTGGCGCTTAAGCTCCAGGATCATTTCGCCCGTACGAGTACGTCTGATACTGCTTACGTCGGCTCCAAGACCCTCGAGCTTGGCGTCGCACCTCATCGCCTTCAAGACGTCCGAGTATTTCGACTGTTCGGTCTTGATGACGATAGCGTCACCTTTTTCGCGCCTGGCACCTGCCTTCCTACGCCTTGGCTTGGCGACCTGCACTTCTACCTGCGGATTCCCCTTCTTCTTCCTCTTCCGCTCTACCTTTGTCCAAGGAGGGTCCTCTCCTTGGATCGCCCTGCTCTGCGGCTGCTGAGGGCCCACCATTGGTCGCAACCCCTTGTTCCCATCATTCCGGGACGGGCCGGCCTTTTCAGGCCCACCCTTCCCAGCTTTCCGGGAACCCTGGCTGGGGTCCGACTTTCCAGCGTTACCACCGGCGTTCGGGGTTATCATACGCCTGGCCTTGCGGGCGCCGCCAGACAGCTCCTCACCTGACGGCTGCCTCGCCCGCTTCTGCGAATGCTTGTCGCTTTTGTCGCGAGCATTCGCTTCCACTCTCTTCGGACTACCCGCGAAGGAGAAGGCCTCCGTTTGTGAAAACTTAGACGCTTTCTCCTTTGCGGGTTCCGCCGCTGCTGCAGCCAGCAACGCAACCGCGTGCTCCTGCTTGGCATTATCGACAGACGCCCTAAGCCGAAGCAAGGCCGTTTTCAGGTCCTTGCTTATATTCGACTTAGTTGTCGCAAAGTCGATAATTTTGCCGAGCTGCTGCTCAGCTACCTCAAATACGGGCCGTCCTTTTTCTGCAACTTGGCTGATGGCCCTCAGCAGCCATGCTCCGTCCATGACCTCCGCCGGCTGGCTTGCCGTGGAGTGGACAGGAGCTCCCACACTTGAGCTGCGTAAGCAGCTTCCAGCACCTGACTCCTCGCTTCTCCTTGTAGGAGACCTCATCAACCCGCTTCTTGCGAAGGGGTTGATCGCACCGCTACTACCTGATACACTTGATTTAGAATTTTGTTTACTCATATTTGATTCCCACGAGTCGCACGAGAAAGAATGTCCACCACGCCAGAGCTCTGCATTAACGCGGTAAGGGACAGCTTACTGTGGGGGGTGCCCAGGTGCCCCACAGGCTCCGTTAAAGATCGAGCATCTTTTTCACCCCCTCGATCACTCATTCCTCGGCACGGGTCGCTTGACACCTTGAATTGGGGTTAGTAGTCCTATTCTTAGCCGGCAACTACGCGGCTGACTCGCAAGCGGGGGGGTGCGTCAGGCCCCAGGACATCCGTCCCTGCTGCCCCATGCTCTAGATTCTATATGATGCGCAATGTAACCTAAATGCATTTTCAGGTGATTCTGCGCTTCCTAAGCCTAGCTCAGGCTTAGGAAAACACCAGATTCAATATAGTGTGCAATGGGAAACACCAGATTCGATATGATGTGCTATGTAACCTGAATGTATTTTCGGGTGATTTTGCGCTTCCTAAGCTAAGCTCAGGCTAAGGATTGCTCTATATTCCATATGATGCGCAATGTAACCTGAATGAATTTTCGGGTGATTTTGCGCTTCCTAAGCTTAGTTCAGGCTAAGGATTGCTCTAGATTCCATATGATGCGCAATGTAACCTGAATGCATTTTCAGGTGATTTTGCGCTTCCTTAGCTTAGTTACATATAATACGCATGTAACCTGAATGTATTTTCGGGTGATTTTGTGCTTCCTTAGCTTAGCTCAGGCTAAGGATTGCTCTAGATTCCATATGATGCGCAATGTAACCTGAATGCATTTTCGAGTGATTTTGCGCTTCCTTAGCTCAGGATTAGGAAAACGCCAGATTCCATATGATGCACAATGTAACCTGAATGCATTTTCGGGTGATTTTGCGCTTCCTAAGCATAGCTCAGGCTTAGGATTGCTCTAGATTCTATATGATGCGCAATGTAACCTAAATGCATTTTCAGGTGATTCTGCGCTTCCTAAGCTTAGCACAGGCTTAGGAAAACACCAGATTCAATATAGTGTGCAATGGAAAACACCAGATTCGATATGATGTATGTATTTTCGGGTGATTTTGCGCTTCCTAAGCTAAGCTCAGGCTAAGGATTGCTCTATATTCCATATGATGCGCAATGTAACCTAAATGAATTTTCGGGTGATTTTGCGCTTCCTAAGCTAAGCTCAGGCTAAGGATTGCTCTATATTCCATATGATGCGCAATGTAACCTGAATGAATTTTCGGGTGATTTTGCGCTTCCTAAGCTTAGCTCAGGCTTAGGAAAACACCAGATTCCATATGATGTGCAATGTAACCTGAATACATTTTCGGTTGATTTTGCGCTTCCTAAGCATAGCTCAGGCTTAGGATTGCTCTAGATTCTATATGATGTGCAATGTAACCTAAATGCATTTTCGTGTGATTTTGCGCTTCCTAAACTTAGCTCAGGCTTAGGAAAACACCAGATTCCATATGATACGCAATGTAACCTGAATGTATTTTCGGGTGATTTTGCGCTTCCTAAGCTTAGCTCAGGCTAAGGATTGCTCTAGATTCCATATGATGCGCAATGTAACATGAATGCATTTTCGAGTGATTTTGCGCTTCCTAAACTTAGCTCAGGCTTAGGAAAACACCAGATTCCATATGATGCACAATGTAACCTGAATGCAATTTCGGGTGATTTTGCGCTTCCTAAGCATAGCTCAGGCTTAGGATTGCTCTAGATTCTATATGATGCGCAATGTAACCTAAATGCATTTTCGGGTGATTCTGCGCTTCCTAAGCCTAGCTCAGGCTTAGGAAAACACCAGATTCAATATAGTGTGCAATGGAAAACACCAGATTCGATATGATGTGCTATGTAACCTGAATGTATTTTCGGGTGATTTTGCGCTTCCTAAGCTAAGCTCAGGCTAAGGATTGCTCTATATTCCATATGATGCGCAATGTAACCTGAATGCATTTTCAGGTGATTTTGCGCTTCCTAAGCATAGCTCAGGCTTAGGATTGCTCTAGATTCTATATGATGCGCAATGTAACCTAAATGCATTTTCAGGTGATTCTGCGCTTCCTAAGCTAAGCACAGGCTTAGGAAAACACCAGATTCAATATAGTGTGCAATGGAAAACACCAGATTCGATATGATGTATGTATTTTCGGGTGATTTTGCGCTTCCTATGCTAAGCTCAGGCTAAGGATTGCTCTATATTCCATATGATGCGCAATGTAACCTGAATGAATTTTCGGGTGATTTTGCGCTTCCTAAGCTTAGCTCAGGCTTAGGAAAACACCAGATCCCATATGATGCACAATCCTAAGCATGAAAAATCACCCGAAAATACATTCAGGTTACATTGCGCATCATATGGAGTTGGTGTTTTCCTAAGCCTGAGTTAAGCTTGGAATCTAGAGCAATTTTTAGTCTGAGCTAAGCTTAGGAAGCGCAAAATCACACGAAAATGCATTCAGGTTACATTGCGGATCCATAATAATAACAATATTATAATAAAAATATGGAATCTAGAGCAATTTTTAGTCTGAACTAAGCTTAGGAAGCGCAAAATCACCCGAAAATACATTCAGGTTACATAGCACATCATATCGACTTTGGTGTTTTCCTAAGCCTGAGCTAAGCTTAGGAAGCGCCAAATCACCTGAAAATGCTTTCATATAGAATCTAGAGCCACCCGCAAAATCTAGAGCAATTATTAGCCTGAGCTAAGCTCAGGAAGCGCAAAATAAACCAAAAATGCATTCAGGTTACATTGCACATGCTAAGGATTGCTCTAGATTCTATATGATGTGCAATGTAGCCTGAATGCATTTTCAGGTGATTTTGCGCTTCCTTAGCTTAGCTCAGGCTTAGGAAAACACCAGATTCCATATGATGTGCAATGTAACCTGAATGTATTTTCGGGTGATTTTGCGTTTCCTAATCATAGTTCAGGCTTAGGATTGCTCTAGATTCTATATGATGCGCAATGTAACCTTAATGCATTTTCAGATGATTTTGCGCTTCCTAAGCTTAGCTCAGGCTTAGGAAAACACCAGATTCGATATAGTGTGCAATGGAAAACACCAGATTCGATATGATGTGCTATGTAACCTGAATGTATTTTCGGGTGTGTTCGGACCCTTTAACTAAAATCACTTTGGCGATAAAATTTTGTTACATCAACAAAACTTCTATTTATTTGATACGTAAAAAACTGAACACTTTATTTTTGAGGCGCATAGTACAGCGGTGACCGACCGATTCAGTGGTTTATTGTATACTAAACTAGTAAACTGAGATGCGATACAAATAATGCTACCCATTCCTATTTTCTCTCACATTAGAGAGATGAGATATCGGAGAATTTGAGAAATTATGCTGAAGCAGAGGTGTCCAAACTAAACTACTATGGTTACCAACATGCCGGCCACCTAAATTCTGAATGGAATTTATAAACTCTAAATAGATTTACAAACTACATCTAATTTAACAATTTCAGGCATTTTTTTTTTTTAACTTATTGAAGAATCTACGTTGCGCTGATTTGGGCTGGCAGCGATTCATCCTTCTGTGGAGTCCTCTCGAAAGGTAGTAAACAAACTCGTGATGCCGGTCGTCTGTAGATCGCACCGCTCGGAGTACGTACTTTCACCACCCTGACCACTCCGTCCGGGCCCGGGTGGACTTCAATAATACGGGCAAGGGGCCATTCGATGGCTGGACTCCCATCTTCCTTGAGAATCACCATTTGGCCAACTTGGAGTAACGTTGATCTTGGAAATCGTTGATTTTGGTTGTGAAGTTGAGAAATGTATTCTCGCCTCCATCGCTTCCAATGGTGTTGGATGATTTGTTGTAGTCCCTGGTAGTGTTGAAGACGATTTGGAGGGATCTCACTGTAGTCCGGATCGGGGAGAGCTAACAACGAGGAGCCAGTCAAAAAATGCCCTGGTGTGAGCATATCTAACTCGTCTGGGTCCTCCGATAGGGGGGTGAGTGGCCGCGAATTCATTGCCGCCTCGATCTGGGTGAGGATGGTCGCCATGTCCTCAAATGACAATCTACGGCATCCTAGAACTCGGACGAGTGACGTCTTCGCGGATTTTACGGCAGCCTCCCATAGGCCGCCAAAGTTTGGCGCTCTTGGTGGGATAAATTTCCACACGATTCCTCGTTGCGACGTCTCGTTGGAGATTTGTGAATGCACAACGGGGTCATGCAGTAGCTCGTACAGCTCCCGGAGATCGTTGCTGGCACCCTTGAAGTTGAGCCCATTATCCGAGTGGATCTCAGAAGGTAGACCTCGGAGGGCCACAAAACGTCGTAGCGTAGCTACGAAAGCAGATGCTGTAAGGTCTCCAACCAGCTCCAGATGGACGGCCTTCGTGCTGAAGCACACGAAAACGGCAATGTAAGCCTTTTGTGCTGCTGCACGACGGTGAACAGGTTTCAGGTAGACTGGACCACAGTAGTCTACACCGGTGACAGCGAATGCACGAGTAGGAGTTGTACGAGGTTTTGGTAATTGACCAGGGGGTTGGGATACAGGGACAGGGTTGGTTCGAAAACAGCGTAAGCAGTTTCGGAAAGTATAAGTTGCTAGTGCCTTTCCACGCAATGGCCAGAATTCTTGCCGGATTTGTGCGAGCGTCATTCGGGGGCCGGAATGGAGCGACAATTCATGGTAGGCGACTGATACTTGGCGTGAAAACGTGTGATTGCTAGGAAGGATAATGGGGTGTCGAACTGCGTACGATTCTCCGGCCAGTCTCAGCCGGCCACCAACCCGAAGTACACCCTGGTGATCCAGAAAAGGGTGAAGAAGCTTTAGCGGCGAATGAGCTTGAATTCGTCGATGATTGGCCAAGGCTTTGATTTCGGCGGCGAACAGTTCCCGTTGAACACACCGTACCAATGTGAATTTCGCTTCTTGTAGATCTGCTACAGACCAGGGAGAGGATGTGGGGGGCGATCTACGATGCTGACATCTCCGGATGAACTTGAGGACATATGCCGTAATACGAAGAAGCTTCCAGTAGTTAGAATAGCGATCCAGCAGTGGATGTGGTTGCTGAGAGTCGGCTACAATCATAACGTTCTTCTTTCGCTCTAGCAGTTCCTCCGATGGTCTTTCGTACTCCAAGTGCCTTTCAGTATTCCAATGCTGGTCGAGTAACGATAACCAATCCGGTCCGTGAAACCAGTGATGCTTGTCGACGAGATCTTTGGGCATGACGCCACGTGAGACGAGATCGGCTGGGTTTTCAGTCCCCTTGACGTGATTCCACCGATGTCCTTTTGTGAGCTCCTGGATGTGAGATACCCGATTAGCCACAAAAGTAGGCCAGACATACGGCGGCGACTTCAGCCATGACAGTACCACCGTTGAATCAGACCAGAACCAAGTCTCCGTATCTTCCATTTTTAGGGCTTTCACTGTTGCCCGATAGAGCTTGGCCGCTACATGAGCACCACATAATTCCAGCCTTGCGAGAGTCGCCTTCTTCAAACTGGCTGGCCGTGATTTTGCTGCTAACAGTTCCACTTTGATCTGTCCACGTTGATCAATTGAACGAGCGTAGATGCACGCTCCATATGCCGCTTCCGAGGCATCCGAGAAAACGTGGAACTGAATCAACATCGGATAGTTAGTGAAAGCGTGCCGCTTCACTTCGATTTCCGATAGGAGGGGTAGTTGATGGTAGAACTCGGTCCACCGGTTGGATAATTCTTCAGACAGGGGATCATCCCATCCTTGAACTGCTACCCACAAAAGCTGCATCCGTATCTTGGCCCAAGAAATGACTGGAGCCGTAATACCGCTAGGGTCCCACAGCTGAGCGATGACGGAGTACACCTTACGCCTAGTCCACTGTCCGTTTACAGTAAAGTTTGACACGTCGATACCCAGCACGTCCGGCCTTGGTCGCCAATGAATCCCTAGCGTTTTAACCTGCTCTTGATCGAAATTCAGCGTAGACTGAGTTCCTAAATCCTCTGGAGGCAGACCTTCCAATGCACCCTTTGCGTTGGACATCCATTTTCGCAGCCGAAAACCTCCTTTAGGCATTAGCTGCTCCAAATCCTGCCGCATCAAAATAGCTTCAAACTCGGAATCTGCCCCACCGACGTAATCGTCCACGTAGAAGTCGTTGATGAGCGCTTCCTTTCCTCGTGGGTGCAGATCTCCTTCGTCGTCTGCTAACTGCTGCAAGCAACGTGTTGCGAGGTTCGAAGATGGAGCTAAACCGAAAGTGACACGGTTCATTTCGTACGTTGTTATCGGTTCCTCCGGCGAGAATCTCCACAAAATCCGCTGTAGAGGGGTGTCATCTGGATGCACTCTCACCTGCAGATACATCTTCTCGATGTCTGCGACGAGAGCAACTGCGTGTTTACGAAAACGAAGAACCAGATCAAAAAGAGGATCTTGAAGGACCGGCCCTATCATCAAAGCGTCGTTTAGAGAATAATTCGAAGTAGTTTTAGCGGAACCGTCGAATACTGGTCGAATCTTCGTCGTCGTGCTCGATTCTTTGATGACCGGATGATGAGGCAGATAACAAGCGAGACGATTCTCGTGTTTCAAAACATTCTCCGGAACTACTGTCATGTGGTTTAGCTCCAAGTAAGTCTGCATCGCTTCGTTGTAACCCTTTCGCAGATTTGAGTCCTTGGCCAACCGCCGTTCAAGTTGCAGAAGTCTACGGAGGGCCGTGTTCCTCGACTCGCCGATCATCTGCTCGAAACCCGTTCGCTTCGGCAGACGTACCACGTATCTCCCCTCTGAATCACGTGAAAAAGTGGCTTGAAAATGCTCCTCACAGTCCTGTTCTTCTTGAGTACGCCGTGGAACGTCCTGCAACTCCTCAATGCTCCAAAATCGTTCTATTTTCTCTTCCAGAGTCGTATTGGCCGTTACGTGACAGCATGGAATCGGGTTAAGGCTACCCAAATCCGCTTTACCGGCTGCTATCCATCCAAACACAGTGTTGACAAAAAGTGGAATTCCTTCACCTACCCGCTGTATTTGAACCCGACCACCGTTGAGTAACAAGAACTCGTAGAAATACTCCAATCCTAGCAGAAGATCAATTGGAGCTCGCTTGTTGAAACCTGGATCCGCCAGAACCATATCTGATGGTAAGTTCCAACTACTGACCGGAATCGTCGTCGAAGGCTGATCCTCTGTTACTTTCTTTAGAACTAAGAAGTCCATCGGGATGACGTAATCAGTGATTCTCGAAACTATCGTGGCAGACACAGAACTGTTTATCTGAACCCGCGCATTGCCTACACCAGCGATTGGAACGCTAATTTGTTTCCGTGGCAGCTTCAAGACTTGGCACAATCTCTCCGTCATCAGATTTGCCTGAGATCCGCTATCGAGAAGAGCTCTCGCCATGTGAGCCCGCCCGTTGCAGTCCTTCACCGACAAGAGAACTGTTGACAGGAATACGTGAACTTCTCGAGATTCAGCGGCGACGTTTGCCGCATAGATTGTAGCAACCGAACTTTGGATCACCTGCTGAGGAACTTCAACCGGAGCAACTGTAGTCGTAGAAACATCCGAACCGCCCGTTTGCGATTCAATAGATTCCTGAGCACCAGTCGCTGAACTTGAACCGGATGCTGAAAACCCAGGGTGGAGAAGACTATGATGCTTTTTGTTACACGTTCGGCACCGGAAGGAAGATTTACAATCCCGACTGTAGTGTTCACGACGAAGGCAGTTGCTACACAGCTTCTTCGAATTCACGACCTGGAACCGCTTTTCCAGAGTCATCTTCGCGAACGCAGGGCAATTGGTGATGTAATGTGAACCGTTGCAGGAAATACACTTTGTCGATGAGCTTTCGGACGCGGTATTAACTGCAAGCTTTGGCACAGACCTTTCGAAAGATTTGGGCGGAGTGGAAAATGGGACACGCTGAACTTCGCCACGCTGATCAACCGCAACCGCATCCAGTATCCGGGTTTGACCTTCGAGAAACTCCATCACTTGCCGGAACGTTGGATCCTGTTTCTTCAAGGCGAATTCTTCCCAGTCCTTCTGCGTTGAATCGTCCAGCTTTGATACCAATAGTTGTGTCAGCATCGCCCCCCAGCCCGATGTCACTTCCCCCAATTGATCCAAGATTTTTGTGTGCCGATCAAAACAACCGATGACGTCATGGATCCCACTAGCAGTCATCCTTTTCAATTTCGGAAACTGCAGGAGAGCATTTACATGTCGTTTCTTCTGCAGATACACGTTCGAATAACGCTTGGTTAATGCAGACCAAGCCGCCGCGTAGTTCGCTTCACATAACGGGAAAGAATCTACAACTTTCAACGCCTCACCCTTTAGAGACGCTCGCAAGTAGTGGAAACGTTGGATGGCACTTAAATCCGAGTTTTCGTGGATCAGCGACTTAAATGTGTCGGAAAAAGGCAACCACTTATCGAATTCCCCATTGAATTCTGGCAAATTTATCTTTGGCAATATTATGCCAGCACACGCCCCCGCAGGTGTATTTACAGAGGGGGGTGCGGAGGAAAGAAAAGTGGATGGCAACTTTGATTTCAACCCTGCCCTTACCTGGAAGTACAACTCCTCGAACTCGGCCCTAATCCTTTTATGGTCATCCGCTTTCTCTTCGTGCTCGTCCATCTCCTCGATCTGTGCTTGGATGTCTTCAAATTCGTCCCATTTCTCATCCAGTTTGTCCATGCGAGTCTGGACCTGAAGTCCGTGAGTGTCGGGAACGTAGTTCTTCAGGAAGCGTTGTGTGCGTTTGAGAAAATCCACGACGTTATCCCGCACTTGCAACTTCGGCTTCAGTTTCTTCGGCATCGCACACTAGTTGACGTAGACGAAAAGAAACTGTGGAAAGGTACGAAGCACAGCACCACACAGAATGCGATATGAGGATTGGAAAGAGGCTCACCTGTGGGCCTAAGAAATTAGGCCTTGTAATCAAACTCTCTGCAGCAAATAGCAGTAGTTCCTCGTGAGATGGATCCAACAATCGGCACTACAACTTTATATTGGCTGCGCTACAAGCGTTTCCCAACCGGCGAAAATGATCATGCACAACAACGACTGCAAAGGAGGACGAAGCACAGCACCACAAGGCAAAATAATAAAAGATTGGAGCGAGGCTCACCTGTTGGCCTACAAAATCAGGCGTTGTAAAGCAATACTCCCCGCAGCCGATCAACAGCAGTTCCTTCAAAATAGTGTCCACCAGCTAACACTACAATATGATGGCGTCCCTGACGATCCTAGAGGCCGAGCTGGGCTACTCAATCTACGATCCAACTGTCGACTGTAAAATAATACGAAGCACAGCACCACAAAGCAAACTGATGTATGATTGGAATGAGGCTCACCTGAGAGCCCAATAAATTAGGCCTTGTATTTCAATTTCGCCAACAGGAAACACAGAGCACTCCTCCTTTGAGATTCGTTCGTATATCAATGGCCACTCGTTATGTGGTCGCCCTCAGCGTTCCTCGTTGGGCGATTAAATCGGTAATGGATCGAGTGAGGCTGGCAATACAGGCCTTGTATTCACAACCGTATTATATACGCGCCCCCGGTAACAACTTTCCATGCAACTGTACCAGCAAAACCACCGTTTTGGGTTTGATTCGATTATTTTTTTTATCGCCAGATGATCTTCACTGCCTACAGATTTGGCTTCGACCATTCGCCACAGCATCAGCAGCAAACCGTAGCGAATCCGCAAGAATATAATCACCACTGCTACTATCACCCAATGTATACACAAAAGGATCACTCACGTCGATCGAGAGCCATTTGATCGTGGGGTTGTTGAACTGCTCTTCAGGTCATTGGACTGATAACATATTATGGAGGCAGAGGCTCGTTGTCGTACCGAAATATTTCACAAATAGAATTGACGAACCAAGAGATCCAAATTCGCGCGCAAAGAAACGGTCAAGATGGTGTCCAGAAATCACTTTCCAGGCAACAATCCTGGTCACGGCACCATTTGTTCGGACCCTTTAACTAAAATCACTTTGGCGATAAAATTTTGTTACATCAACAAAACTTCTATTTATTTGATACGTAAAAAACTGAACACTTTATTTTTGAGGCGCATAGTACAGCGGTGACCGACCGATTCAGTGGTTTATTGCATACTAAACTAGTAAACTGAGATGCGATACAAATAATGCTACCCATTCCTATTTTCTCTCACATTAGAGAGATGAGATATCGGAGAATTTGAGAAATTATGCTGAAGCAGAGGTGTCCAAACTAAACTACTATGGTTCCCAACAGGATGATTTTGCGCTTCCTAAGCTAAGCTCAGGCTTAGGCCTGCTCTATATTACATATGATGCGCAATGTAACCTGAATGAATTTTCGGGTGATTTTGCGCTTCCTAAGCATAGCTCAGGCTAAGGATTGCTCTAGATTCCATATGATGAGCAATGTAACCTGAATGCATTTTCGGGTGATTTTGCGCTTCCTTAGCTTAGCTCAGGCTTAGGAAAACACCAGATTCCATATGATGTGCAATGTAACCTGAATCCATTTTCGTGTGATTTTGCGCTTCCTAAACTTAGCTCAGGCTTAGGAAAACACCAGATTCCATATGGTACGCAATGTAACCTGAATGCATTTTCGGGTGATTTTGCGCTTCCTAAGCATAGCTCAGGCTAGGAATTGCTCTAGATTCCATATGATGCACAATGTAACCTGAATGCATTTTCGAGTGATTTTGCGCTTCCTAAACTTAGCTCAGGCTTAGGAAAACACCAGATTCCATATGATGCACAATGTAACCTGAATGCATTTTCGGTTGATTTTGCGCTTCCTAAGCTTAGCTCATGCTTAGGATTGTGCATCATTTGGAATCTGGTGTTTTCCTAAGCCTGAGCTAAGCTAAGGAAGCGCAAAATCACCTGAAAATGCATTCAGGTTACATTGCGCATCATATGGAATCTAGTGCAATCCTTAGCCAGAGCTAAGCTTAGGAAGCGCAAAATCACCCGAAAATACATTCAGGTTACATTGCGTATCATATGGAATCTGGTGTTTTCCTAAGCCTGCGCTAAGTTTAGGAAGCGCAAAATCACACGAAAATGCATTCAGGTTACATTGCGCATCATATGGAATCTAGAGCAATTCTTAGCCTGAGCTAAGCTCAGGAAGCGCAAAATCACCCGAAAATACATTCAGGTTACATTGCGTATCATATGGAATCTTGTGTTTTCCTAAGCTTGAGCTTAGTTTAGGAAGCGCAAAATCACCCGAAAATTCATTCAGGTTACATTGCGCATCATATAAAATCTAGAGCAATCCTAAGCCTGAGCTATGCTTAGGAAACGCAAAATCACCCGAAAATACATTCAGGTTACATTGCACACTATATCGAATCTGGTGTTTTCCTAAGCCTGAGCTAAGCTAAGGAAGCGCAAAATCACCTGAAAATGCATTCAGGTTACATTGCGCATCATATGGAATCTAGAGCAATCCTTAGCCTGAACTAAGCTTAGGAAGCGCAAAATCACCCGAAAATGCATTCAGGTTACATTGCGTATCATATGAAATTTGGTGTTTTTCTAAGCCTGAGCTCATGCTTAGGAAACGCAAAATCACCCGAAAATACATTCAGGTTACATTGCACATCATATGGAATCTGGTGTTTTCCTAAGCCTGAGCTAAGCTAAATAAGCGCAAAATCACCTGAAAATGCAATCAGGTTACATTGCACATTATATAGAATCTAGAGCAATCCTAAGCATGCGCAATGAAACCTGAATGCATTTTTGGTTGATTTTGCGCTTTCTGAGCTTAGCTTAGGCTAAGAATTGCTCTAGATTTTGCGGGTGGCTCTAGATTCTATATGAATGCATTTTCAGGTGATTTGGCGCTAAGCTTAGCTCAGGCTTAGGCAAACACCAGATTCGATATAGTGTGCAATGTAACCTAAATGCATTTTCGGGTGATTTTGCGTTTCCTAAGCATAGCTCAGGCTTAGGATTGCTCTAGATTTTATATGATGCGCAATGTAACCTGAATGAATTTTCGGGTGATTTTGCCCTTCCTAAACTAAGCTCAAGCTTAGGAAAACACAAGATTCCATATGATACGCAATGTAACCTGAATGTATTTTCGGGTGATTTTGCGCTTCCTAAGCTTAGCTCAGGCTTAGGAAAACACCAGATTCCATATGATGTGCGATGTAACCTGAATGCATTTTCGGTTGATTTTGCGCTTCCTAAGCATAGCTCAGGCTTAGGATTGCTCTAGATTCTATATGATGTGCAATGTAACCTAAATGCATTTTCGTGTGATTTTGCGCTTCCTAAACTTAGCTTAGGCTAAGGAAACACCAGATTCCATATGATACGCAATGTAACCTGAATGTATTTTCGGGTGATTTTGCGCTTCCTAAGCTTAGCTCAGGCTAAGGATTGCTCTAGATTCCATATGATGCGCAATGTAACATGAATGCATTTTCGAGTGATTTTTCGCTTCCTAAACTTAGCTCAGGCTTAGGAAAACACCAGATTCCATATGATGCACAATGTAACCTGAATGCAATTTCGGGTGATTTTGCGCTTCCTAAGCATAGCTCAGGCTTAGGATTGCTCTAGATTCTATATGATGCGCAATGTAACCTAAATGCATTTTCAGGTGATTCTGCGCTTCCTAAGCCTAGCTCAGGCTTAGGAAAACACCAGATTCAATATAGTGTGCAATGGAAAACACCAGATTCGATATGATGTGCTATGTAACCTGAATGTATTTTCGGGTGATTTTGCGCTTCCTAAGCTAAGCTCAGGCTAAGGATTGCTCTATATTCCATATGATGCGCAATGTAACCTGAATGAATTTTCGGGTGATTTTGCGCTTCCTAAGCTTAGTTCAGACTAAGGATTGCTCTAGATTCCATATGATGCGCAATGTAACCTGAATGCATTTTCAGGTGATTTTGCGCTTCCTTAGCTTAGTTACATATGATACGCATGTAACCTGAATGTATTTTCGGGTGATTTTGCGCTTCCTTAGCTTAGCTCAGGCTAAGGATTGCTCTAGATTCCATATGATGCGCAATGTAACCTGAATGCATTTTCGAGTGATTTTGCGCTTCCTTAGCTCAGGATTAGGAAAACGCCAGATTCCATATGATGCACAATGTAACCTGAATGCATTTTCGGGTGATTTTGCGCTTCCTAAGCATAACTCAGACTTAGGATTGCTCTAGATTCTATATGATGCGCAATGTAACCTAAATGCATTTTTAGGTGATTCTGCATTTCCTAAGCTTAGCACAGGCTAAGGAAAACACCAGATTCAATATAGTGTGCAATGGAAAACACCAGATTCGATATGATGTATGTATTTTCGGGTGATTTTGCGCTTCCTAAGCTAAGCTCAGGCTAAGGATTGCTCTATATTCCATATGATGCGCAATGTAACCTGAATGAATTTTCGGGTGATTTTGCGCTTCCTAAGCTAAGCTCAGGCTAAGGATTGCTCTATATTCCATATGATGCGCAATGTAACCTGAATGAATTTTCGGGTGATTTTGCGCTTCCTAAGCTTAGCTCAGGCTTAGGAAAACACCAGATTCCATATGATGCACAATCCTAAGCATGAAAAATCACCCGAAAATACATTCAGGTTACATTGCGCATCATATGGAGTTGGTGTTTTCCTAAGCCTGAGTTAAGCTTGGAATCTAGAGCAATTTTTAGTCTGAGCTAAGCTTAGGAAGCGCAAAATCACATGAAAATGCATTCAGGTTACATTGCGGATCCATAATAATAACAATATTATAATAAAAATATGGAATCTAGAGCAATTTTTAGCCTGAGCTAAGCTTAGGAAGTGCAAAATCACCCGAAAATACATTCAGGTTACATAGCACATCATATCGACTTTGGTGTTTTCCTAAGCCTGAGCTAAGCTTAGGAAGCGCCAAATCACCTGAAAATGCTTTCATATAGAATCTAGAGCCACCCGCAAAATCTAGAGCAATTATTAGCCTGAGCTAAGCTCAGGAAGCGCAAAATAAACCAAAAATGCATTCAGGTTACATTGCACATGCTAAGGATTGCTCTAGATTCTATATGATGTGCAATGTAGCCTGATTGCATTTTCAGGTGATTTTGCGCTTCCTTAGCTTAGCTCAGGCTTAGGAAAACACCAGATTCCATATGATGTGCAATGTAACCTGAATGTATTTTCGGGTGATTTTGCGTTTCCTAAGCATAGCTCAGGCTTAGGATTGCTCTAGATTCTATATGATGCGCAATGTAACCTTAATGCATTTTCAGATGATTTTGCGCTTCCTAAGCTTAGCTCAGGCTTAGGAAAACACCAGATTCGATATAGTGTGCAATGGAAAACACCAGATTCGATATGATGTGCTATGTAACCTGAATGTATTTTCGGGTGATTTTGCGCTTCCTAAGCTAAGCTCAGGCTAAGGCCTGCTCTATATTACATATGATGCGCAATGTAACCTGAATGTATTTTCGGGTGATTTTGCGCTTCCTAAGCATAGCTCAGGCTAAGGATTGCTCTAGATTCCATATGATGCGCAATGTAACCTGAATGCATTTTCGAGTGATTTTGCGCTTCCTAAACTTAGCTCAGGCTTAGGAAAACACCAGATTCCATATGATGCACAATGTAACCTGAATGCATTTTCGGTTGATTTTGCGCTTCCTAAGCATAGCTCAGGCTTAGGATTGCTCTAGATTCTATATGATGTGCAATGTAACCTAAATGCATTTTCGTGTGATTTTGCGCTTCCTAAACTTAGCTCAGGCTTAGGAAAACACCAGATTCCATATGATACGCAATGTAACTTGAATGTATTTTCGGGTGATTTTGCGCTTCCTAAGCTTAGCTCAGATTGCTCTAGATTCCATATGATGCGCAATGTAACATGAATGCATTTTCGAGTGATTTTGCGCTTCCTAAACTTAGCTCAGGCTTAGGAAAACACCAGATTCCATATGATGTACAATGTAACCTGAATGCATTTTCGGGTGATTTTGCGCTTCCTAAGCATAGCTCAGGCTTAGGATTGCTCTAGATTCTATATGATGGGCAATGTAACCTAAATGCATTTTCAGGTGATTCTGCGCTTCCTAAGCTTAGCTCAGGCTTAGGAAAACACCAGATTCAATATAGTGTGCAATGGAAAACACCAGATTCGATATGATGTGCTATGTAACCTGAATGTTTTTTCGGGTGATTTTGCGCTTCCTTAGCTAAGCTCAGGCTAAGGATTGCTCTATATTCCATATGATGCGCAATGTAACATGAATGAATTTTCGGGGGATTTTGCGCTTCCTAAGCTTAGTTCAGGCTAAGGATTGCTCCAGATTCCATGTGATGCGCAATGTAACCTGAATGCATTTTCAGGTGATTTTGCGCTTCCTTAGCTTAGCTCAGGCTTAGGAAAACACCAGATTCCATATGATGTGCAATGTAACCTGAATGCATTTTCGTGTGATTTTGCGCTTCCTAAACTAAGCTCAGGCTTAGGAAAACACCAGATTCCATATGATACGCAATGTAACCTGAATGTATTTTCGGGTGATTTTGCGCTTCCTAAGCTTAGTTCAGGCTAAGAATTGCTCTGAATTCCAAATGATGCGCAATGTAACCTGAATGCATTTTCGAGTGATTTTGCGCTTCCTAAACTTAGCTCAGGCTTAGGAAAACACCAGATTCCATATTATGCACAATGTAACCTGAATGTATTTTCGGGTGATTTTGCGCTTCCTAAGCTTAGCTCATGCTTAGGATTGTGTATCATTTTACTTAATGCATTTTCAGATGATTTTGCGCTTCCGACGCTTAGCTCAGGCTTAGGAAAACACCAGATTCGATATAGTGTGCAATGGAAAACACCAGATTCGATATGATGTGCTATGTAACCTGAATGTATTTTCGGGTGATTTTGCGCTTCCTAAGCTAAGCTCAGGCTAAGGACTGCTCTATATTACATATGATGCGCAATGTAACCTGAATGAATTTTCGGGTGATTTTGCGCTTCCTAAGCTTAGTTCAGGCTAAGGATTGCTCTAGATTCCATATGATGAGCAATGTAACCTGAATGCATTTTCGGGTGATTTTGCGCTTCCTTAGCTTAGCTCAGGCTTAGGAAAACACCAGATTCCATATGATGTGCAATGTAACCAGAATGCATTTTCGTGTGATTTTGCGCTTCCTAAACTTAGCTCAGGCTTAGGAAAACACCAGATTCCATATGATACGCAATGTAACCTGAATGTATTTTCGGGTGATTTTGCGCTTCCTAAGCTTAGCTCAGGCTTAGGAAAACACCAGATTCGATATAGTGTGCAATGGAAAACACCAGATTCGATATGATGTGCTATGTAACCTGAATGTATTTTCGGGTGATTTTGCGCTTCCTAAGCTAAGCTCAGGCTAAGGCCTGCTCTATATTACATATGATGCGCAATGTAACCTGAATGAATTCTCGGGTGATTTTGCGCTTCCTAAGCTTAGTTCAGGCTAAGGATTGCTCTAGATTCCATATGATGAGCAATGTAACCTGAATGCATTTTCGGGTGATTTTGCGCTTCCTTAGCTTAGCTCAGGCTTAGGAAAACACCAGATTCCATATGATGTGCAATGTAACCTGAATGCATTTTCGTGTGATTTTGCGCTTCCTAAACTTAGCTCAGGCTTAGGAAAACACCAGATTCCATATGGTACGCAATGTAACCTGAATGCATTTTCGGGTGATTTTGCGCTTCCTAAGCATAGCTCAGGCTAAGGATTGCTCTAGATTCCATATGATGCGCAATGAAACCTGAATGCATTTTCGAGTGATTTTGCGCTTCCTAAACTTAGCTCAGGCTTAGGAAAACACCAGATTCCATATGATGCACAATGTAACCTGAATGCATTTTCGGTTGATTTTGCGCTTCCTAAGCATAGCTCAGGCTTAGGATTGCTCTAGATTCTATATGATGTGCAATGTAACCTAAATGCATTTTCGTGTGATTTTGCGCTTCCTTAACTTAGCTTAGGCTTAGGAAAACACCAGATTCCATATGATACGCAATGTAACCTGAATGTATTTTCGGGTGATTTTGCGCTTCCTAAGCTTAGCTCAGGCTAAGGATTGCTCTAGATTCCATATGATGCGCAATGTAACATGAATGCATTTTCGAGTGATTTTGCGCTTCCTAAACTTAGCTCAGGCTTAGGAAAACACCAGATTCCATATGATGTACAATGTAACCTGAATGCATTTTCGGGTGATTTTGCGCTTCCTAAGCATAGCTCAGGCTTAGGATTGCTCTAGATTCTATATGATGCGCAATGTAACCTAAATGCATTTTCAGGTGATTCTGCGCTTCCTAAGCTTAGCTCAGGCTTAGGAAAACACCAGATTCAATATAGTGTGCAATGGAAAACACCAGATTCGATATGATGTGCTATGTAACCTGAATGTATTTTCGGGTGATTTTGCGCTTCCTAAGCTATGCTCAGGCTAAGGATTGCTCTATATTCCATATGATGCGCAATGTAACCTGAATGAATTTTCGGGGGATTTTGCGCTTCCTAAGCTTAGTTCAGGCTAAGGATTGCTCTAGATTCCATATGATGCGCAATGTAACCTGAATGCATTTTCAGGTGATTTTGCGCTTACTTAGCTTAGCTCAGGCTTAGGAAAACACCAGATTCCATATGATGTGCAATGTAACCTGAATGCATTTTCGTGTGATTTTGCGCTTCCTAAGCTTAGTTCAGGCTAAGCATTGCTCTAGATTCCAAATGATGCGCAATGTAACCTGAATGCATTTTCGAGTGATTTTGTGCTTCCTAAACTTAGCTCAGGCTTAGGAAAACACCAGATTCCATATGATGCACAATGTAACCTGAATGTATTTTCGGGTGATTTTGCGCTTCCTAAGCATAGCTCATGCTTAGGATTGTGTATCATTTTACTTAATGCATTTTCAGATGATTTTGCGCTTCCTAAGCTTAGCTCAGGCTTAGGAAAACACCAGATTCGATATAGTGTGCAATGGAAAACACCAGATTCGATATGATGTGCTATGTCACCTGAATGTATTTTCGGGTGATTTTGCGCTTCCTAAGCTAAGCTCAGGCTAAGGACTGCTTTATATTACATATGATGCGCAATGTAACCTGAATGAATTTTCGGGTGATTTTGCGCTTCCTAAGCTTAGTTCAGGCTAAGGATTGCTCTAGATTCCTTATCATGAGCAATGTAACCTGAATGCATTTTCGGGTGATTTTGCGCTTCCTTAGCTTAGCTCAGGCTTAGGAAAACACCAGATTCCATATGATGTGCAATGTAACCTGAATGCATTTTCGTGTGATTTTGCGCTTCCTAAACTTACCTCAGGCATAGGAAAACACCAGATTCCATATGATACGCAATGTAACCTGAATGTATTTTCGGGTGATTTTGCGCTTCCTAAGCATAGCTCAGGCTAAGGATTGCTCTAGATTCCATATGATGCGCAATGTAACCTGAATGCATTTTCGAGTGATTTTGCGCTTCCTAAACTTAGCTCAGGCTTAGGAAAACACCAGATTCCATATGATGCACAATGTAACCTGAATGCATTTTCGGTTGATTTTGCGCTTCCTAAGCATAGTTCAGGCTTAGGATTGCTCTAGATTCTATATGATGTGCAATGTAACCTAAATGCATTTTCGTGTGATTTTGCGCTTCCTAAACTTAGCTCAGGCTTAGGAAAACACCAGATTCCATATGATACGCAATGTAACCTGAATGTATTTTCGGGTGATTTTGCGCTTCCTAAGCTTAGCTCAGGCTAAGGATTGCTCTAGATTCCATATGATGCGCAATGTAACATGAATGCATTTTCGAGTGATTTTGCGCTTCCTAAACTTAGCTCAGGCTTAGGAAAACACCAGATTCCATATGATGTACAATGTAACCTGAATGCATTTTCGGGTGATTTTGCGCTTCCTAAGCATAGCTCAGGCTTAGGATTGCTCTAGATTCTATATGATGCGCAATGTAAGAAACAGAGTTGATGTACACGTGCTGTAGTCCCATGTACGGGAGCCACATTGCAAGCGAGCTCCCAGGAGCACTGTACATTTTGAGACTGAAAGTTGTGCGCCTCATTTTTCTCAAGATGTGTCTCATGAGCTACGTCTCATGTGCTGATGAAATTAGAAAATTTCACGACAAAAACTTCCTAAACGAACGAGAATTGAAACCTTAACCTTTGCATTGAGAGTCCCTAGTCGTATCGCATATACCAACCAGACACTTGAGTTGTGTACGGAAAAAAGTTGTTGAGGTTCTTCGTTACCAAGAAGTTGTTTTTCACCTTAGATACCAACAGCTCACGCAGCGCATGAGACGAGCTCCCCGGGAGCTGTGCGCCAAGCTCGCACCCACCAGATTTTCGTGAGCCTCCTAGCAGCGCAGCACACTGCGATTTTGAAGAGCTAGGAGACAATTTGGTGTGAGGCTCGCTGTCACATTTATGTACACATGAGCAATCGGAAACTCTGGTAAGAAAATGCATTTTCAGGTGATTCTGCGCTTCCTAAGCTTAGCTCAGGCTTAAGAAAACACCAGATTCAATATAGTGTGCAATGGAAAACACCAGATTCGATATGATGTGCTATGTAACCTGAATGTATTTTCGGGTGATTTTGCGCTTCCTAAGCTAAGCTCAGGCTAAGGATTGCTCTATATTCCATATGATGCGCAATGTAACCTGAATGAATTTTCGGGTGATTTTGCGCTTCCTAAGCTTAGCTCAGGCTTAGGAAAACACCAGATTCCATATGATGCACAATCCTAAGCATGAAAAATCACCCGAAAATACATTCAGGTTACATTGCGCATCATATGGAGTTGGCGTTTCCTAAGCCTGAGTTAAGCTTAGAATCTAGAGCAATTTTTAGTCTGAGCTAAGCTTAGGAAGCGCAAAATCACACGAAAATGCATTCAGGTTACATTGCGGATCCATAATAATAATAATATTATAATAAAAATATGGAATCTAGAGCAATTTTTAGCCTGAGCTAAGCTTAGGAAGCGCAAAATCACCCGAAAATACATTCAGGTTACATAGCACATCATATCGACTTTGGTGTTTTCCTAAGCCTGAGCTAAGCTTAGGAAGCGCCAAATCACCTGAAAATGCTTTCATATAGAATCTAGAGCCACCCGCAAAATCTAGAGCAATTATTAGCCTGAGCTAAGCTCAGGAAGCGCAAAATAAACCAAAAATGCATTCAGGTTACATTGCACATGCTAAGGATTGCTCTAGATCAGTGATTCCCAAAGTGGGCGAAATCGCCCTTTTGGGGGCGAAAACGACATTGAAGGGGGCGAAAATTTTAAAATTCGAATTTGGGGGGCGAAAAATTCAACAAGGGGGCGATTTTCCGAAAACTATTTCAATCAGAATTATTTTGGGTATTTTTTTACAGTTTCGGTCTCTTTGTCAAGAGGAGTTTTTGTCATTGTCTGAAAGTTGGTCGAACAAATCAGCTCGATTGGAAAAGTTTCTATATCAATTTCGGATTTAACAGGCTTATTATACCTTACCAAACAATAGAATAAGTTCCCCTTGAACGGGTTGTAATTATTTTCAAAAAGATTCATTTTGAAGACCAAATCCCAACTCAAGTGCAGCTATTTCGGAGAATTTGATCATGTGCTTTTCTTGAGCCATCAGCCATTAAGTGAAAACAGATCTCTTTTGAAACAACAGTTTTCGTTTTTTTTGAAAACACAGCAATACCTATATTTTTTAGTTGTGAATAATTTAAAATGCCAACTGTCAAATAACATCTTATTTAATATAATCAATCTACTTAATGCACTTAATACTCGAATACATGGCTGAAATTTTAACATTTATGTAGTACATTTGGTGTTACCTGGTATTTTTAAAAATATGAAGTAATTACAGAAATTATACTCGTTGATTATCGCCAGTTTACAACAATATGATTTGATACATTCTTCATGTTTAAAGAAATACGAAACTTGTGTGTCATTGATTTGTCTCAGGTGTAAATTGAAAACGCGTTTTTAAGCATTCATATATTCCAAGGTATAGAGAAGCTCTGGAAGTATTTTGATTTTACCAGAGTGTTTCAATCGTATTTTGAGATTTTCTGATAGAATTTTAAACAAAGTTTGGGATTTTAATATTGTATTTAAGATTCTTATGCCTTTTCTTTCTTTGATTTTACAAATATCCCGTTATTCGAAGTTTATGTTCAAGATGACATTTTACGCCTACCTATTTAGTAAAATTGCTAAAATTTTCCAGTCTACTTGAAAGTTTTTTGTTTTATTATTTGGCATTTTAATTACGGAATTATCTAATTTACGGTGAAATTTCAATCTTCGTCGAACTTTTAGAGTTTCTTTGAGAAAACCAAGACGACTTATAAAGCTGAATCCTAAAACCCTACCATCTATTCTTCCTTCTTCGATATTTGGAAATAACTTTATTTAGTAGTTACATTTCCTTGAAATTCTAGCAAAAAATATGATTCTGAATGCTATTTTTTATATTATAAATTCAGGAGCCCTCTTCTTCCGATTTCAAGCTTTCAAGAACTGTCTTAAGATTATTTTTATGGTGATTATAAAAAATACAATAAATCGGAGAAAATTGGGTTGATTTTGGAACTCCATACATTTTGTATGTTATGGAAAATTGAAAAACTTTGAACCTAATTTACTTGAAAGTGGGTTTTTGTCACTTACATCCCTTTGCTTCTAACTCCCTTAATTTAAAGTTGAAAATTAAATGCAAATAAAATATTTTTTTGCGCACGTCGAAACATTAAGAAAATAAAAAAAAACAGTGAAAAAATAGCAGGTTTTGTCCTAGTGGCTTACAAAATAGACAAAATTTGTAGATTTTAATGCAATTCCAAAATTTCGAATCGTATTTAAAAAAAAACCTTATTAATCCACCTAGCGGTGATGGTGCCTTTCTCGTGCCATAAAATATTCTTTCAATAAAATACAAGTGACAAATTAAGTCCATGGTATGGGAGCAAAGTTCAAAATTATTAAATAAGTTTCTCTCTGAACGATGACATGCATTATCAGGAATCGATCAGTGCAATAATAATTGTTAATTTTGTTCTCATAACAGCGCCAGAGCCGGAAAAGTAACTGTGTACATTTGACACAGCGGTGAGGCTGATCTATAGTAGTACACAAATCTGGACTCTTAAAAAATTAGGAATTTACACATGACGTAAACCATCAGCATACGTAAACATTTCATGACTGAATGGCAAATTTGACTCAATTGTACAAGATGTCAACAAATCTATCTGACCAGATAGGTAGAAACAGTTTTACATTTATCGTTTAGTGTACAATTCAAAGATACAGTCGAGAGGTATAGCACGTACCTCTCAATCAGCAGATCATATTTCAAATCCTGCTTGTTTTTTTACATACGTATGTTTGATCTCTCGCTTCGGCTCTAGCGATTGCTAGCTCGACTTTATTTGTGATAGAAGACGTAAATTTGTCTCAAACGTGCCGCTCCTTTTATGTGCATCCAAGTGAGCTTTAATTTAGGTACATGATTTTTTCTAAGAGTGTGGGTAGGACATATGGACTGTCCAACCCAGCATTTTTTGTGGGTAGGATAGGGTAGGATATGTCCTAGCAACTCCTCGCGCCACTTTTAAAGTCTTTAAAAATATCACATCACAAATACCACTTTGTCTAATGGGCCGAACCTGTGGAATATTTATTTCATTTCGTCAACCGACGTAGACTAGTACATTATACATATACATATTTTTTCTTATTTCTTAGTAATATAATTATGAAATACATTGAAAAATATATTTAAAAAAAAATAGAGAACATTGGGCTTGTGCCTTTGGAAAACGAAAACGTGCACTCATGCAGAAATATTTCCACTTGGCCAATGAGTTGGTCTTACTTAAATATCCAATTTAACGCCCAGATGTATGCAACTTAGCGTTATCACTTACCGTTACCTGACGTGCCATTGCCTTACTACATTTATACACCGAGGTAAATTTCTACTCAGTCACTGAGTTGGTCCTACTCAGAAAAAGAAAAGACTTTTATTTTCTTACTTAATTTTCGTTAAGTTAAAACTGAGACAACTCAATGAGTTGCCTCACTTCTAACTGAAACTGAGCAGGAAAAAAAATAATTTGAAATAAATCCATCTCAGTAACTGAGTAGAATTTTTTCTCTTAAAACATCTTAAAACCCAACGGCCAATAAGAACATTTATTTCTCTTATAAGAAAAATTATATAAGGGAATACCCATAAAAAAACGTAACGTTTGAAGTGGGAGGGGGGTTTGGGATAGTTTGACTCGTAAAAACGCACAGAAAACCCCGCGCGAGAGGGGGTGGGGATGTACATTACCAATTTTAGCGTGACGTACGTAATGGATGCTCCATGATGACCGTTTTGATGATTAAACAGCATCCTGTTCGCCAGATACACGTTTGGGAGCATGGCAAAAATTCTTGAGCGTATACATCACGCGTTGATGGGGAGGGGGGCTTCAGCAAAGTGTGAAAGTGTGAGCATTTTTTAGAGTTCTCATACAAAAAGTGTGACATAGGGGGAACGGGGTTTGAAAATCGGCAATTTTCGCGTGACGAAATTTATGGACGTTCCCTGATATCACGTTTCCGAAAAATGATGGCGGATGTTTGAGCCGTTTGCTGCACATGGAGTCGACTCGTAAGAGTGATGCACGAATTAGATCAGCCACCGCCGTTGAATGTGGATCTAGCCATCGCTAGAACCGGATCAATAGATGAATCATATTATATATATTCACTGAAAATAATCGACACGCCTCATCCATGTTCTTTTATTTACACGTTAATTTATCGTTTAAAACAGCACGCTATAT